>NC_134693.1:7475230-7775230 GCF_050947455.1 Rhinoderma darwinii
ATTGCTATTCACTGACAGCAAGCAGAGATCTTGATCATGATGAGAAATTGAAACACTAATTATATTATATATAAATTGCAGTGCAATGTTTATGGACACGTCTTGTTGTCGCAGATCATTTAATAAACAAGTTGGATTTAGGGATCTCCTCGGTTTCCTTGTCCATCTCTGGGCCAGCGATCCGTCAGCGGCTTCATTAGCAGGGGGTGTCTTGTGGGCCGATGACTGACGCTCACTGAGTGTCTCCTGGTTACAGGGTAGCCATTTCTCGGGTGATCAGTGTTGATCGGGTCGGATCAGATCTCCAGAACTGCCAGCGGAGTGATCAGTCTCAGATGTCTCCTCCAGGTTTCACTCATCATCTATGGAACCGCAGAAGCTGCCGCTCGGTTACTTTATCTTTACATTATACTCAGCGGTGATTCATGTAGATGGGGGCAGGGATCTGTGTTTTGGTTTGGGTTTCGGTAGCGGATTTCTTGGTGTCAATCACAGAACAGGATAACAGCGGCTTTCATTGAATGGAAGAAATAGATTTCAATCTTAAAGGTTTCCTCCTAAAATAGTACAAGTTTCCAGTAAATCTAAGTTTTGAATTCTGTAAAAATAATGAAAAATTGTATTCAGCCATCGCTGTTATGGTTTTATCTGTTTCAGGGAAAGTTGGGTGACAACCAATATGTCTGCCATTAAAGCTCCCAAGTGATTGTCGCAGCTTCACAGAGTCCTCAATGCAAATCTGCCTGTTATGTAAGGACCATTCCCACCCTGTACCCTCTATATAAATAGCTTAGACATTCTGGAGTTAGGGAAAGCTGGGTGACAGTCCCTATGGGGGTTGTGTTGCTGAATCTATTGAGACAAATGGGACTTGAGGTTGTAATACTTAGATATTATTATAAATGGTCTTCACATGTTAATGGGAGGATGAGGCCGAGTCAAACACAGAAATCATAGGACCCCACAGCAAAGCTCAGGATGAGCCTTTCTCCCCACTGAGATCCAAACATTTTTTTTTTTATTAAATATAATGTCCACCAAGACGTCGTAATATATTTTTTAAATGGACACAGCTTTAAATCCCCTACATAGGAATAGTGTTGATAACATTCTGTCTGCCTGCAGCCACCACTAGGGGGAGCTCTCTGCATACAGACATAAAGGAAGTATTGAAGTCTCACTGGGAGCTGGAGAGATCTGTGTGCAGTGAGCTCCACCTAGTGACTGCATTCGGCACAGCAGTTTAGTGCCAAGAGCCCTCTCACCATGGGCCCCCGGTTAGTTGCATGACCTGCCTCTATGGTAGTTACGCCACAGGAGGGGGAGGGGGGATTCAGCCGTTCGGTACTGTATGTGTATTACTATGAGTGATACTGTAGATCATATGGATAATACATGGAGCTTATTCGCGGTGTTATATAACTGACCAAACCAATCCGTCCAACATAAAAAAATAACTTTTCCGATTTACAATTATCCATTTCTGGATTGCAAGATGTATAATTCCTCTACTGGTTTATATTTGTGTGTGTCATGTCCGCTCATAAGAACTGGTAACATATATCTATATGGTCCTACAACCATGGCCGTATACACTATAGAGACAGCCCATCATAAATAGAGGCACCAGGACTTGTCCCAGGTGGAGTGTGATGGTGTCAGGCGGCTCCTGAAAGGGGCCTTATTTTTATCATTGCTCTTGGTTCCCTGTATGTAGACACTGCCACCAGCCCTATAGAGTAATTACCCTGGATCAGTATAAGCGTGCCAATCGTGATACCAGCCTGCTAACATGAGCCTGAGCGCCCCTCTCCCATACTTACCAACAGTCCTGATTTTGGGAGGGAGGAGCCTATTTTCCCTGGAATGTCCCTTTAAGCACTCCCTAATAATAATAATAACCCCCACAATGCACTGCTCTCTGATAACCAAAATCCTCATTTAGCTTGAGAGGGAATGAAGAATAAAACTACCAGAGAAGTAAAAATAAAAATTCTGTTCCTTCACATCGGGATCCTACTTTAGACTTTGCAGGAAGTGGGACGCGCCAGTAAAATACTTCCCCCCATCCTGCTGTGAAAGCTGCGGTCCCCCAGGTGTTTCTGTATCTACTGATTGTCCGGATTGCCATCAGGGGATACACGTCGTTTAGATACAGTTGTCAGCAGCTGCTTTCTGTTACATTGTTTGATCTTCTATGTGTCATTTGTGAAGGTTTACAATGTATCGGTTCAGGATCCATGGTCCACGCTGGATCAGCTTCTCATTGTACCAGGATCTGCTGCTCACCCACCGGCGGACTGATCATTACATTTTGGGTTCAATAATTACAATGACAGAAAGATGATTTGATTTAAAGGGTCCACACAGGTGGGAGCGGTTACAGGGTCCACAGCGGAGACAATTTCCCAATGAACTTTCTGCTCCCTAATGTTGTTCCTTGGGGCTCATTCAGACGAGCGCGATTCTCATCCTTGTGCGTTGAAACAACGCACGGCACACGGACCCATTGACCGGCAACAAATAGTAGTTGTTGCTTTTTTTGCGGGGGGTTCGCAGTGATTCCACTGCAAAAAAAGCAACTGAGAAAAAATACATCTCATACTTACCCAGAAGTCTGTGTTCTTCCCTCCAGCGCTGCCTCCTGGGATGACATTTCATCTCATGTGACCGCTGCAGCCAATCACAGGCCAATCACAGGCTGCAGCGTGAATAAAGCGTCATCCCAGGAGGCCGGTCTGCTAGCAGGGGCCCGCTAAGTGCTGCAGCGGACATTCCGTGCCAAAAACTGCACCACAGTTTAGTGCGATTTTTGCCATGTGAACTCAGCCTTAAAGTGAAGTTTCCATCTTTTATCATCATGTTGTTTTAGGTCCAACATTTTGTGCTGATTCATCTCTTGATACGTATACCTTTATAGTGGTAGGAGCTCCATTTTTCTGATACACAGCTCCAAATCTCCTGTATGGACATTTACATGATACATTTCTGTCTACCTGCAGCCTCCACTAGGGGGAGCTTAAGAGCTTACTGCATACTGTCCTATTATTATGTAGGTGAGCGCTTAGTGGCGGCATTTAGAGAACTGGAAAATGGTACAAAATATTTAAACACAAATTATTTTTAAATGGACGGAAACACATTAAATATATATAAAGCTTTTGTCTCGTGTATTTGATTTCAGTTTTTATTTATTAGATGTTAGTCTGTAGAAGAAAAATAATGTTTTTATATGTTGTAGCTACTGTATTCATTTTTAAAATCATCCCTGGGGTCGGCCATATTGCAAAAACTGGGGGGGGGGGCGGGGGGCGCTTTATGGCAGGGGCAATGAATGGGAAGACAGATTGCCATAGATTATTGCAGGACGTGATGGAGTACAGCACCTCCCCCAGATATTAGGGAATGACAGGGGAGCTGTATACAGAGCCTTATCTGCTTGTATAGCATCACTATCCTGCCTCATCTAGGCCACCAGAAGTAGAACAGAGATGCCGTTAACTCACCCACCATAATGAGATGACTCTGCTCATTCTGTCCCAGTCTGTACAGCAGAGTTGACAAGTGAGCTGCAGAAAATAGAAGGTATCAGCTTATTGTGTCTGCTCTAGTGGCCAGTGTGAGAATTGCACATTTTTAATATTTATTT
The DNA here is from genome assembly GCF_050947455.1 of Rhinoderma darwinii. Lineage (NCBI taxonomy): Eukaryota > Metazoa > Chordata > Amphibia > Anura > Rhinodermatidae > Rhinoderma > Rhinoderma darwinii. The sequence goes on from NC_134693.1 coordinate 7,478,880, forward strand.
TTATATGGATATAAAAAAAAAACACCACAAAAAAAAAAAAGGGAAATATGTTTTAAGTAGAAACCAGATTTGAATAACATGTCCTTTCCTGATATATATTCTTTAAAGGAGTTGTCGGCATTGGACAATCCATTTTTGTTAGAAGGCTCCGCTGAGAATAAGCTGAACACAGCCTGTCCTCTGCTGGGGCCCCAATAATCATTGGGGAAACTTGGCAGTAAGTGTTCAGTTTCCCTGCAGCACCACCACAGGAGAAATGAAGTATTACACAGTGTCCATTCATATCAACGTGTTGTCTGTGTAATACAGGGCAGGTCCTCCAGAGACCCGCTATGTAACCGCTCTCCACTCTGACCAAGAGATGAAGACCCTGAACAGAAGACCCTTAGGCCTTGTTCACATGGCGTGTACTCGACGCGTTTTTGCACGCATCTAAAACGGGTCAAAAACCCTTGCTTTATGCTTCCCATTGACATCAATGAAAAACGCATTATAGTGCACACAACGCGTTTTTTTATGCTTGCATGTTTAAAAAAAACGCGTCGTGTAAAAAAAGAAGCGTCAGGTCAATGCTTGGCGGGTTAAGGCCCCGTTCACACAGAGTTTTTGCTGCGGTATTTACCATATAAACGTGGCAAAAAACTACCAAAAACGCCTTCCATTGATTTCAATGGGAGGCGGAGGCGTTTTTTTCCTGTAAGCAGAAAAAAACGCTCTTTGGAAAAACAAGCGACATGCCCTTTCTTCGGGTGTTTTCGTCCGTGACCTCCCATTGACTTCAATGGGAAGCAGAGAAAGCGTTTTTCGCATCGTTTTTTGCCCGCGGCGCTCAATGGCCGTGTTCCTGCCACTCCAATGTTAGAATGGGAATCAGCTGGGGTGGAGGTTCTTTCTGACTTCTATGACAACAGGGTTTTTAGAACATTTGCAGATTTAGCCGATTCATTTCACATATCTCATAAGAAGTTCTTTCATGACTCAAATAAGTCGAGTCGCTTCTCCCCTTATGTAAATCTACCCTCCCAAAGCAGACACTGAAACAGAGTTGGATTTTAATGGCCACAGCAGCCGTTTATTATTTAAATAACAACAAATTTAAATACCATAACTTTTTGAATCCCCAAAAAAGGGGATTCATCATAACATTAAATAACCCACTGCGACCCTATCAGGGTCATAACATTATAAACCAACCAGAATGACAGGGGCAAGTCCTTGAAGCCACCGATACTTAATTTTGGCCATCTGCCCACAAAATACCTTACCCCCAGCCGTAACCCGGCCCGGGGGCACCAAATTACCTTTTTGCAGATGACCATCATATATATATAACCCAGCTTTCAAAAGGGGTAACACCCTAAGAAGCCGACAAATTGGGGGTGCATCCCGTGATGCATTCCCCCCCACCACTTTTTACGACCTACTTCAAGGACTCCCCCCCGCCAAAGCGAAACAGGCCTTGACCACCTCACGCCTGCGAGCTCCTCCACACTCCCACCGCTCGCTCAATCCCATCAGTCAACGCCAGACTCCACATATCCATCCCCACATCGTTTAGATGCACACCATCCTCCCTCCAATACCGGCCTGTCCCAGCCTCCAGATCCCAGTGGCGCACCGCGACCCCACCATTACCTGCCACAAAACTCGATATAGCCCTGTTAGCCTTAATGCGAGCCTTATTAATCTTTGCCACCGAACGAGCCATCCGCCAGCTCTTCCTAGGGACCATCTCAGACCACACCGTCACCAACTTCGGATAAGTTGCCCATAAACAAAGCAAATCATGCTTGACATCCCTTACTAACTCCCTGAAAGGGCGCAGGCCCAAATCGTTGCCTCCCACATGCAACACCAGCACCTCAGGTGCCCTGTCGAGCAATACAAAATTATGAAACTCCGGCAACACCCTGTTCCATGTCATTCCCCGTATACCCATCCACCGCAAAACCGCCTCTTCCCGCGGAATCCTGAGCTGTCGACCGTCCGGCCGTACATCCGCGCGAAGGGCACCCCAGTACACAAAGGAGTGTCCCATAATCCACACCATACATGAGTCACGGCCTGCAAAACAAATGGAGAACATACACGCACCACCGCTCGTTGCTGCGCAAAATTATTACTAAGGCGGGAACGCACACACCCGGAACCTGTTACACAATACCATATCACAACATGTGTAAGCGAACATAAGAACGGAAACGTGCAGACTCCCAGCGCCCTATCCGCCGCACGCCTGCCTCATCCAAACCCCATCTTACCGCCTCCGTTGCTGCCCCAATCCGGAAAGAATGAGACGAATACTGGTGAACTGATACCGCGACAAAAACTTGCCATCCACATGCCGCAGCAACGGCGCATCCGAGAGATCTAAGTCCTCTAAGTATTCCTTGAGACACAACACTGGACAAAACGGATTACCGGTGACCGCAAACAAAACCACCCGACGTCCTACCCCCCTCTGATCCGTTTTAGACCGTCGCAGCACTATCTCCATCCTGTCTTCATACAAATCGACATCATCCTGCAGCAACCCCCCCGCTTTTCCCGAACTAGGCGAAACCAATTCCCCCACCCGAAAAGCTCAGAAGAAGGCTAACGCGAAAGCCAACCGAAAAAGCTTGCTCTCGTACTCTGAATGACACACCTGCCACACCACCACCTCCAATGAACACAACAATTGTAAAGACACGGGACGCCTCCTATCCCTCACCACTACACCCCGTCTCAACCCCTTCAATGCCTGGCCCACCAAGAAACGCTTCGTAATGTCCACCAATCCCCGCAATTTACAACCGAAAGCAATGGCCGCCACGAAGCGATTAACCTTAGCGACCGTGCAACCCCGGGCAAACGCGTCACCCAACCAAAACAACAAAGCCACCACCCTATCCTCATCAGAGCACACATCTCCCAGCGATATCACCCACTCTTCCCATTGCCTCCATCCCGCAGAATAAGCTGACCACGTAGCGCTGGCCAATGACCGCTTTATCAGTGCACCTGCCGCCCGGATACCAGCTCCCACAGATGACTGGGACATTCCACCCCCGTTAACTCCGCGTCCGGGACCAGCTGACGGAAACGATCCCACTGCAAGCGAGAAAGCGCATCAGCAATACAATTCTCCGCCCCCGGAACATGGACCGCCACCACCCACGCGTTTAAACTCAAACAAGCAAGCACCAACTGACGCAACAAGCGAACCACTGGAGGGGACGACGCCGACGTATTATTTATAGCCATCACCACCCCCAGATTATCGCAATGAAAACGCACTTTCTTGTCCCGGAACCTGTCTCCCCAAATGGTGACTGCCACCATGATGGGAAACAGTTCGAGTAGGGCCAAGTTACGTGTCAAACCCGTCTCTACCCACTCAACCGGCCATTTTCCTGCGCACCACTGCCCTTTGCAGAACGCTCCGAACCCCACCGCCCCGGATGCATCAGTGAACAATTCCAAATCGAAGCTATCGAGCGCCCGTGACATCCACAGCGAACGACCGTTATACTGTGCCAGAAAATGGAGCCAGACCCGCAAATCCTCCCTGTGCTCCGCCGTTAACCGGATGAAATGGTGGGGTTTCCCCACCCCCGCCGTCGCCGCTGCCAACCGCCGACAAAACACCCTACCCATCGGCATGATGCGGCAAGCAAAGTTCAACTTCCCCAATAAGGACTGCAATTCCCGTAGCGTAATTTTTTTAATCCGACACGCTCGCTCCACCATTAACCTCAGATCCCCCAACTTATCCTCAGGCAATCTGCACTCCATTGCCACAGAATCTATTGTAATTCCCAAAAAACAAATGGTCGTCACTGGACCTTCAGTTTTTTCCACCGCCAAAGGGACCCCGAACTCCCGCGACACCCAGTTGACCGCCTCAAGTAAATTCGCGCAAACCCCTGAATGCGCCGGGCCAACACACAAGAAATCGTCGAGGTAGTGAATAACCGATTCCACCCCGGCGACCTCCCTAACTACCCATTCCAAAAAGGAACTAAAAACCTCAAAATACGCGCACGACAACGAGCAACCCATGGGAAGGCATCGATCGATGTAGTAACCGCCTTCCCAGTAACACCCCAGCAACCGCTGGCTGTCCGGGTGGACCGGCAATAAACGGAACGCCGCTTGAATATCGGTTTTTGCCATCAGAGCTCCTCTTCCGTAACATCGTACTAACGCTACCGCCGCATCAAACGACGTGTATACCACGGAACAGAGATCTGGGTCAATGCCATCGTTAACCGATGCCCCTTTTGGAAAGGACAAATGCTGAATGAGCCTAAATTTGTTACCTTCCCGTTTCGGAACCACTCCTAACGGTGACACCACCAAACCCGGAACTGGGATTGTGCTAAAAGGGCCCGCCATTCTACCCAGATCAATCTCCTTCCTAAGTTTTTCCGAGACTACGGCCGCCTGCTGATATGCCGACTTAAGGTTGCGCTGCGTGAACGGGACCTCGTACGAAGGAGGGGGAATAACAAAACCAGAACTAAAACCTAAACTAATCAACCGCGCCCCCTCCTTGTTAGGGTATCTACTTAGAAAGGGGGCCATCTTTATGAGCTTCACCGGAGTCTCCCCCATGACCAGCCGCACCGCTACCTCCCCCCTGTCGTTTCCCCTTTTTAAAACATTTTGACGCTCCGTGCGACTGCCCGCTGCAGTGTGAACACACATGCTTGAATTTACACGCTGCTCCAAATTTACACTGCCCCTCGTTGAACTGCCAACATGTTCCAAATTTGGAACCTGAGGCCTGGCTATTCCCGCCGGACGTTCCTGCTGCGTTCCCGCTCCCAGGAAAGGACTGCCCTTGTTTATAAAGTGCCGTCACCTTCAACCATAAGGCTATGTCCTTATGATCCCACCGTATATTTGGCCGCACCGCCTTCCGCTGCCGAAACTGTTCATCGTAACGCAGCCAAGCCTGTCCCCCATAAACCCGATGCGCCTCCCCCACCGCGTCCAGGTAACAGAATAAGCCTGAACAGTTTTCTGGCGCCTTTTCTCCAATAACACCCGCCAAAATTGCAAAAGCCTGCAACAAATTGACGAATGTTTTTGGAATCAACCTGTACCGTCTCTTTTCCTCCTCATCCTTTTTGGTGTCATCCCGCTTCACCTTATCTAAATTAAACTTTTCCAGCGGAAGCAACGAGAAAATCTCCACGTACTCATCTTTCCAAATCCTTTCTTTAACTTCCTGCTTCAAATGCGCCCCTAACGGGCCCTCATAACATACGTACACCTCCCCGCGCGCGCGATCATCCAGCCGCACCCTATCCATCTCTTTCGGCGAGTCTGTTTGAACCGCCGCCGCCACTGCCACCGCTGCCCTCGCGGCTAGCTCCCCTCCGGATTGCATACCAACATTGCCCCCCCACACCGCAGCCGGCGCCACGCCTGCCTGTTCCTGGGATGGGAAACCGCCTAGCCGCCCCACCAACGCCTTTAAACAACCCACTAACTCTGTCAAACTATCCCCCCCTGCACCCGCCTGTAACCCCGGGGCCCTTGACTCCGCCGCGACGTTAGCCGACGCTACACCCTCTACACCGATACCCGACATCAATAAAGCTGGAAAAGGTAACGTAGGTGTCAACTCACCAGGCTGCCCAGGGGCTGTGAACCCGTCAGCCGGACCCCCATGTCCACGTGCAGAGGCCCGCCGCTCACCGTCCTCCAATGCCCCGGACTCCCTCTGGCGCTGTCCGCATTGGCAGTGTGTGCACGGGGAATTCCAAGTTCCGTCCGAGAAAAGGGGGGGCGACATCGCATCATCCGTCTGGCCGAGCTCCAGCTCCTGCCTCAGCCGTCCTGCTGAACCAGCCTCCCGCTGTTCCGTCCCTGGCACTCTCACCACCGACCTCATCCTGCGCCCTCCGCTCCTGTCCACATCGACCGCCCGCTCGTTGCTGCCATGAGCCGACCCTCCGGCTGGCACATCGCCGTGCAGGGTCGCCGACGCCTTTCCGCCACGTACCGAAGAAGGAGGTGGTGTGGCCGGAAGTGAAGGCCTCGTCTTCCTCGTCGCTGCCGCCGGGCGCTGCCGCGTTTTGGGATTCCTCCCAGGACCAGACGGGGGGGGGCAGCGGCAGGCCGCCCTGGTGTCTGACCTGAAGGGTCCACAGAGGGGCTCCTCGAGCGCCTCATGCTGCGCGTCACTCCGGAAGTGCCGGCCCTGGCCTGAGTCACGGGGGAGACGGGGGCTCCTCTTCTCCTGCCCGTCCGTCTGGAACGCCGGTCCTGGACCTCTGCCTGCTCCAGCGGCTCCGAGACCGCCGGCATGGCGGGCCGCGCCACGCCCGCTCCGGACGATTCTGCCCGATCCTGGTCCGGAGCGCCCGCTTGTCCCTGCAGCAGCGTCGCCACTCGCGCTCCGAGCCATCCCGGACCTTGAGAGGCCGCCGCGGCCCGCAGCAACTCCATCGCCTCCTCGTCAGACGCAGCAGGGATGGTGAACATGTTCCTGCTTCTGTGTCCTGGCGAAGAGAGGGAGAGCACAAACAGGAAACAAGGTACATCCCCTTCAAGCCCCACCCCTACTCCCCCAAGCCCTCCTGCTCATAGGCCAGCCAACTCTGTGTCCCTCCCATCTATTTTAGTCATGGAGGCCTCCCCTTATTCCTTTTTTCTTCCCTTCGGTACGGCCTCTTCTATATCTCCAAATTCGGCATTTCTTGCAGGGCTTGAAACTTCCCACCCAACCGCCCCAACTCTCTACATTTCATAAGTTTATATTTCAATGGCAGGGTTTTCCGAAAGGCCTCACATTTAGTTATGATTTACTGCTTCATAGAGGGCGGGATTCAAAAGACCCTTATATGCTAAAATGGGAAGGAGAGTTGGGTACTTCATTCTCCTCAGAACAATGGATTAAAGCTGCTAATTGGATCTCCAAGCATTCTAGATGCATAAATCATATGGAGTTAGTTAAAAAAATACATCTTAGGTGGTACTTAACGCCTTCCAGATTCTCCCACTTTGGAGGGGGCAGCTCTAATATGTGTTGGAGAGGGTGCGGAAACAAAGGCTCCACATTAAATATGTGGTGGACCTGTCCTTCTATTAGCTCTCTATGGAAAGAAGTGTTTCAACTGATCTCTGAGATCTCAGGTATACTTATCTCAGGGTCCCCAGAATTGGCCGTTTTGGACATGGGGTTGGTAGATATACCTCACCAAGTCCGACTGATTTCTCAACATATTCTCATAGCTGCAAGAATGTCAATAGCTAAATTGTGGAAATCTTCCGTCCCTCCATCCATATTAGAGGTAATTAGAAGAGTTAACATAGATTGTAGACATGAAACGTCCTTCCTCTATTACTTTAACACACCTCATACTAAGGTGGCGGCGTGGGATTTATGGAAAAGCTCAAAATATTATAAATAAGTCATGAATATGTCTGAACAGAGTCACAGTATGTATAGGAATGTCTTTTTTTTATTTCTTTTGTTTTCTGTTTAGTTGATTTTCTGTTATGTTGTTTTGTGCACTCCTTTGTAGGACTTCTCATGTTGAGAACCTTGGGTGCTGAAGCTTGGAGGTATTTTTCCTATGTAATGTGTTGAAAAAGCTCAATAAAAATTTCAATGATTAAAAAAAAAAAAGAAAAATGAGGAAAACGGCGTGCAGGCAGGTGAAAATCTGCCTCAAAATTCCAGACGGAGTTTTGAGGCAGATTTTTCTGCCTGCAAAAAACTCTGTGTGAACACGCGCCGAAAACGTGCCGAATTCCCATAGTCAATGGATGTTCTAATCACGCGCCCAAAAAGGCGTCAAAAACACCTGTACTTGTGAATAAGGCCTTAAAACAGACAACCCCTCTAAGGCCTCACTAAACCTAAGATCATAAAATAAACCTGAACACGATTGGATTAAAATCTCAACAACAATATTATAACTCCAGTCCCAGAATCCGACCTCCGGAGTCCAGAGCAAATACTCGACATGACAATGAGTTTGGCAGAAGGACGAGTCTATTAGATCCGAATATTACAAAAATATTTCAGCTGAAAAACACATGAGCTCCCATGGAGTCCATTCCTGGAACTGGAAATATATACATCGCTATATCACAAACACATCCAAACACGGAGGCCCGGGACGGAGCGCCCCCGGGAGGCGGCACACACCAGTTAACCCCTCGTAGTGCAGGTGGTGGGAACCTAACGACTTGCACATTCAGCACGACAATTAAAATCAACTTTCAAAAAATAAATGTACATAATATTTCCTTCCTCCAAAATAATAAATCTGGAATGAGATGGAAATGTTCCTTTTAAGCCTATTATTATAAATGTTTTCCTGGCACATTGGCACGGAAAGGTTATTTTTCATGGTGCCGCTCACTAACATGATTTACTGCACGTTTATAAATGTGGAAACCAGAAGCTGCTGTTATAATCCGGCGCGGCAGCTGAACATTATAAAGATATTTCCTTATTTTGATTTTTTTTTTTAACTTTCTGCTGTTGGCACGAACCCTTCAGTAGTGTTCAGCTTTTCAGCAAGGACATTTTTCTTTCAGGGATAACGGGTATTTACTTCCATTTTAATGAAATAATAAATTAAAGGGTCTGTCTGTTTGAGGCAGAGCGGCTACAAAAAGCATCTCTCTTTGGAGGACTCGACACATTATTCTCAATGCCCACCATGTAATACCTTATTTCAACTGTGGCGGCGCTGCAGGGGATCTAAACACTTGCTGCCAGGTTTCCTGCATATTACAGGTGATCGCTGAAGGTCCCAGCAGCTGTAATCAGATTATTTTCATGTAGACCCTCTTAACAAAAAGGGATTCTAAGAAGTGGCAACCCCTTTAAAGTGTTGACAGACCCCTGGTGCAGAGGAGTACCCCACACATCTATTACTATATGCACATATTCTGATGCCTGAGCTGCCGGTTGACTTGTATAATCGCTTCTTTGGGCTCAGATCCAGTGTAGTATCTGTTCTTATCAAGGGTTTTCTGGGGCCGCTGAGATGGAGCAGATCTCCTGGGCACTAGGTATATAGACCTGGGTGGACGTACGCCGGCCTAACCGCTCCCTGTACATGACCCAGAGCTGCCTGATCAATGCAATTGGGCCGAGTAGTTTAAAAACCCAGAGTGCAAAGTTTCCCTGGAATGGTGACCTGGTGGGCATCCAAAAATCACTCGGAGATGGGAAAGCCAATTGAGGAGTAGGGAACACTTGCACATGCGCTTCTTCTTTCACTCTGCTATGTTCACACGGGGTATTTTGCCGAGTTTTTTGACGCGGAAACCGCGTCGCAAAACTCGGCAGAAACGGCCCGAGAACGCCTCCCATTGATTTCAATGGGAGGCGTCGGCGTCTTTTTCCCGCGAGCAGTAAAACTGCCTCGCGGGAAAAAGAAGCGACATGCCCTATCTTCGGGCGCTTCCGCCTCTGACCTCCCATTGACTTCAATGGGAGGCAGGAGAAAGGGTATTTCTCGCTGTTTTATGCCCGCGGCGCTCAATGGCCACGGGCGAAAAACGGCGCGAAACTCGGCGTGCAGGGAGAGGAATATCTGCCTCAAAGTTCCAAACGGAATTTTGAGGCAGATATTCCTCCCCCAAAATACTCCGTGTGAACATAGCCTAGTGTGCACCTACCTGTATTTAGCCCGACCTTCTGGCCGTCTACTATACAAGAATTTTTTAGACTGCCGGCCGCCATTACGCTGGATCGGCTGAGTTTGCCACTTTCATTTGATTTTTCAACACTGTGTGTTCACTTTTACGAGTGTGTAATTTCTCATGGAGCAGTGCCCTTATGGGTGCCCCTCCTGGTGGTGGGTGAGTTTGTGGCCGTCAGGTTCCTCATCCCCCTGCAATCCCACTCCCCAAACCTAGACACTGATCTCCGGGGTGAACAACAGCCCTATGGAAAACAATTGGTTCTCCCTAAGATTTAGGCCTCATGCACACAGCCGTGCCCGATTGCGGGCACGAGCGACGGCTACGGGCCGTAGCCCGCATTCTCGGCCTGTCCTCCCATACAGAGTATGGGAGCACGGCCCGTAAAAAGCAAAAGATAGGACATGTCCTATCTTTTGCGGTAAACTTCTACGGCACGGACAGCTATCCGTAGCGATACGGAAAGGTGTCCGCGGCCAATAGAAGTGGATGGGTCCGTAATTGCGGAGAATTTTTACAGTCGTGTGCACTGGGCCTTAGCAAGAGGAGGCCGCAAGTACCTAACCCTTCAGGGCCGTTTGGGTCAGAGTGTTGGAGGACAGATCAGGGGTCCTTCTCCTTTTGGACCATGTTCGAGTGAGCACATTTTTGGGCTTTTGAATAAATATAGACTAGTATAATAATTGCCTTTTTATGTGTTCTTCTAGTGACCGTAAAATCTAATGAGCTGTTAATACTTGGCAATGACCCCCCGGCCCATAATATCATCCGGTCTCTCTGGTCATGTACAGAACTTCCGGTCTTATCCTGGTGGCAGTGGGTCCTTGTTTGTCTCCACTCCCCAGTTTAGGTCGCACCAACTCCCGCTGACACGGAAGATCCTCTGATCTTTACAACGTGTGGGACAATTGGCCCTTGACCTCTGTTGACCTATCTGCCCCATCAACAAGCCCCGGGGCGGCCCAGCATGTTCTACATGACAGACACACGCACAGTTATTCCCGTCCTTCACTCCGAGCTCCAGTCCTAAATCCAGGTTCAAAGCCGCGCGTGACGAGAAGAAAAAAATCTGTAAAAAGTGTAATAACCCTCCGCCGGAGCGTCACCCTGTAATGAGGCTTCTTCTAGGGGACAATCAGCAGGAAAAATGGGGCTTGAAAGAAAGTGCACAATCTGGGCCCAATGCTGACCCCCGGCCCAGTGACCTCCAACCTCAGGGGGCTTTTTAAGTTTAGATTACACGCTCCTCTAATGTCTTCTGCAGACTTCATCTCTTACAAGGATTTTTCCCAATACCAAAAAACAAAAACGAAAAAATTGGATGCGTAACAAAAAGTTGTCAGCAGGTGGAGCAGAACGGAGGTCGCATCACACCCGGATACATATCTGGAAGAATCGATGGCCGTTGTCTGCTACTGATCATCATACGCGGTTAGGGGGGGGGGGGGCGATTAATGACCCCTCCGGTCACCCACGTGGGACGATGACATTCTCTGGGAACGTTGATTCGAATAAAACCTGCGCAAAAGTAATAATAGTACTCAAAAAGGAGCATGTCCCCCAAAATCAAGTCCCGTGCACGTCTGTCAAATAGTCGAAAACGTCTTAGGGTATCCGTGAGACAACTGAATGACAACCAATATGTCCGGCATGATAGTCCTCATAGGTCGGGGGTTGTCACCCAGCTTTACCAGACTCCTGACCGGCAAGTCTGCTTAGTTATGCACAGCCCCAATACTGGATGGTTCCATCACTAGCCGAGATTGTATTCAGGACAGGGAAGGCTGGGTGACAACCAGAGTCGTTGCTATAGGGGGTGCAGGTGTAGCCGCTGTACCGGGCCCTGGTGCCGGAGGGGCCCAAAGTCCCTTCTGCCACATACGAAGACACCGGTATTATAAATGGCACATGGTAGATGGGGGTCCCTGTCCAAGATTTTGCATTCGGGTCCAGTAAGTCCCAGTTAAGGCCCCATGCACACTACCGTAAAAAAATCTCTGTAACTGCGGACCGTAATTACGGACCCATTCAGTTCTATTGGCCGCGGACACCTTTCTGTATTGCTACAGATAGGAGTCAGTGCCGTAGAACAGTGCCGGGAATTATGGAGCATGTCCTATTTTTCATATTTTACGGCCCTACAGCGGACATTCCGAGTGAAAAACGGCACCACAGTTTGGTGCGCTTTTTTGCCCGGAATTCCCTGCGGCGCACAGAGCGGATACGCTGACTGCTTTTACGCAGAGTATTCGCCCCGTGTGAACTCAGCCTAACAGGACCCCCATTTACCATTTATATTACTGGTGTATTCTTATCTGGCAGAGGGGCCTTTGGGTCGGCTTAGGTTCCAGGCCCTAGTTGTGACTGCTACCTCTGCACCCCCTGCTGCCTGGAGCTGTAATAGCAGCCCTATTGGTTATAACCCAGCTTTCCCAGAATCAGATAAAACTTTTTTTTTTATTTTACTGGAATGCTGAACTGTTGGTGGTTAGAACATAAAACAGGGAACCCCCCTCCCCCCACGTCTGCGCCATTGCAAAGATAAACATGTTTTATTCTAAATTGGCAGAAATGACTGGTAGAGCGGCTTTCTCTCTCTCGTCAGCAGCCTGACCTCGTTTTATCTCCTCTATTTACTACCAAAATCTCCAGACTGTTTATTTATTCGTCAGAAACTGCTGAAAATCCTTCCCGGCAATGAGGAAGGTTCGGAGGCTTTTCAAAGATGAATGGCGTTTTTCCGAGCGCTCGCGCGATGGCGTTTTTATGGCTGGAGTTTTGCGCTATGAGAGCTTTTGCTGTTGATCTCATGTTCAGCTCTCCATTTTCTACGGTGTCTTTGAGTGCGAGGAGATTTATGTTGTTTTGAACATAGAAATTTGTGCCAGCGCAAGACCAGATGTAGATCCGATAGCGCGGTCAGGGATTAAGGAGTTCGGTCTTCTGTGCGGCGCTGAAATGTCGCCTGGCCGATGATGTGGCAGGCGATAGATTTAGTATTTGGATGGAGCAACTTTGTGTATTAAATGTACCTTAACTTTCTAATAGACTTGTATTTCAAATCCTCATCATGTTCAAGATCTCAGCTTGCTGTCAGTGATTGGAAAAATTTTTGTTTACATCCAAAAATCCATCCTGATCATGTCCACATGTGCAAAACTTACAGCGTCAAGGGCCCTCTTTTCACACTAGCCCTGCATGGTTTTCAGACTCTGGATGTAAATAAGAGTGTTTCTATTCACTGGCAGCAATCAGAGATTTTGAAAATAATGAGGAATTGAAACAGAAAGTATAATAGAAAGTAGCAGAACTTTTTTTTTATTAGAGAGTGATTAAGCTGAATTTATATAAAACTAGAAAACTCCTTTAAAATAGAAACTTCAGCATTGAGACCTGGGGGCAGGTTTGTAAAAAGTTTTGATGAATTTATAACTTTTTCTTACACAACTCTTAAAAGACCAGTACAACTCCTGTCCATATGTTTTTTTTAGGACCTATGGTTGTCGAAGAGGGGGGTCTATGAGCCAGAGCGGAGAGCCACTAACAAGCAGCAGCTCTCGCTCTGGTGGACATAAGGTGCTTGTGTATTACGTGGGCGGTTCATCAGTTACATGACCGCCGTTTAATACTGACTACTCTTATATTGATGGGGCTATCTGTGATAAGACCACCGCTTTAGCACTAGATGTCCTCTCTAAGGGCTCATGCACATGACCGTATTATTGATCAGTGGGGTGCTGATCCGTAATCTGACGCCCATAGAATTCGGTGGTAGTAGTAGTAGCAGTAGTGGTGGTGGTGGTGGCGGCGGTGGTAGTAGTAGTAGTAGTAGTAGTAGCAGAAGTGGTGGTGGTGGTGGTGGTGGTGGTGGTAGTAGTAGTAGTATGGGTAGTAGTGGAGGTGGTGGTGGCGGTGGTAGTAGTAGTTGCAGTAGTAGTAGTAGTAGTGGTGGTGGTGGTAGTAGTAGTAGTAGTAGGAGTAGCAGTAGTGGTGGTGGTGGTGGTGGTAGTAATAGTAGTAGTAGCAGTAGTAGTAGTAGTGGTTGTTGTGGTGGTGCCGGCGGTGGTAGTAGTAGCAGTAGTTGTATGGGTAGTGGTGGTGGTGGCCGTGGTAGTAGTAGTAGCAGTAGTGGTAGTGGTGGTGGTGGTGGTGGTAGTAGTAGTAGTGGTGGTAGTAGTAGTAGTGGTGGTGGTAGTAGTAATAGTAGTAGCAGTAGTTGTATGGGTAGTGGTGGTGGTGGTAGTAGTAGTAGCAGTAGTGGTAGTGGTGGTGGTGGTGGTGGTAGTAGTAGCAGTAGTAGTAGTAGTATAGGTAGTGGTGGTGGCGGTGGTAGTAGTAGTAGCAGTAGTGGTAGTGGTGGTGGTAGTAGTGGTGGTGGTAGTAGTAGTAGTAGTAGTGGTGGCAGTGGTAGTAGTAGTAGTAGTGGTGGTGGTGGGGGCGGTGATAGTAGTAGTAGCAGTAGTAGTGGTGGCAGTGCTAGTAGTAGTAGCAGTAGTAGTATGGGTAGTGGTGGTGGTGGTGGCAGTGGTAGCAGTAGTAGTATGGGTAGTGGTGGTGGTAGTAGCAGTGGTGGTGGTGGTGGCGATGGTAGTAGTAGCAGTAGTAGTATGGGTGGTGCTGGTGGCGGTGGTAGTAGTAGTAGTAGCAATAGTAGTGGTGGTGGTGGTGGTAGTAGTAGTAGTAGTAGTAGTAGTGGCGGTGGTAGTAGTAGCAGTAGTAGTATGGGTAGTGATGGTGGTGGCGGTGGTAGTAGTAGCAGTAGTAGTATGGGGGTTGTGGCGGTGGTAGTAGTAGTAGTAGTGGTGGTGGTGGTAGTAGTAGTAGTAGTGGTGGTGTAAGTAGTAGTGGTGGTGGTGGTGGTTGTGGTAGTAGCAGTAGTAGTAGTAGTGGTGGTGGTAGTAGTAGTGGTGGTGGTAGTAGTAGTGGTGGTGGTGGTAGTAGTAGTGGTAGTAGTAGTGGTGGTGGTAGTAGTAGTGGTGGTGTAAGTAGTAGTGGTGGTGGTGGTGGTTGTGGTAGTAGTAGTAGCAGTAGTAGTAGTAGTAGTAGTAGTGGTGGTAGTAGTAGCAGTAGTAGTAGTAGTAGTGGTGGTGGTGGTGGTAGTAGTAGTAGTAGTAGGAGTAGCAGTAGTGGTGGTGGTGGTGGTGGTAGTAATAGTAGTAGTAGCAGTAATAGTAGTAGTGGTGGTTGTGGTGGTGGCGGCGGTGGTAGTAGTAGCAGTAGTTGTATGGGTAGTGGTGGTGGTGGCCGTGGTAGTAGTAGTAGCAGTAGTGGTGGTGGTGGTAGTAGTAGTGGTGGTAGTAGTAGTAGTGGTGATGGTAGTAGTAATAGTAGTAGCAGTAGTTGTATGGGTAGTGGTGATCGTGGCAGTGGTAGTAGTAGCAGTAGTGGTAGTGGTGGTGGTGGTGGTGGTAGTAGTAGCAGTAGTAGTAGTATAGGTAGTGGTGGTGGCGGTGGTAGTAGTAGCAGTAGTGGTAGTGGTGGTGGTAGTAGTGGTGGTGGTAGTAGTAGTAGTGGTGGCAGTGGTAGTAGTAGTAGTAGTAGTAGTGGTGGTGGTGGGGGCGGTGATAGTAGTAGTAGCAGTAGTAGTGGTGGCAGTGCTAGTAGTAGTAGCAGTAGTAGGGGTTGCGGCGCTAGTAATAGTAGCAGTAGTAGTATGGGTAGTGGTGGTGGTGGTGGCAGTGGTAGCAGTAGTAGTATGGGTAGTGGTGGTGGTAGTAGCAGTGGTGGTGGTGGTGGCGATGGTAGTAGTAGTAGTAGCAGTAGTAGTATGGGTAGTGGTGGTGGTGCTGGTGGCGGTGGTAGTAGTAGTAGCAATAGTAGTTGTGGTGGTGGTGGTAGTAGTAGTAGTAGTAGTGGTGGTGGTGGTAGTAGTAGCAGTAGTAGTATGGGTAGTGATGGTGGTGGCGGTGGTAGTAGTAGCAGCAGTAGTATGGGTGGTGGTGGCGGTGGTAGTAGTAGTAGCAGTAGTAGTAGTGGTCATGGTGGCGGTGGTAGTACTAGCAGCAGTAGTAGTGGTGGTGGCGGTGGTAGTACTAGCAGTAGTAGTATGGGTAGTGGTGGTGGTAGTAGTAGTAGCAGTAGTAGTATGGGTAGTGGTGGTGGTGATGGCAGTGGTAGTAGTAGTAGTAGCAGTAGTTGTATGGGTAGTGTTGGTGGTAGTAGTAGTAGTAGTAGTGGTGGTGGTGGTGGTAGTAGTAGTGGTGGTGTAAGTAGTAGTGGTGGTGGTGGTGGTTGTGGTAGTAGCAGTAGTAGTAGTAGTGGTGGTGGTAGTAGTAGTGGTGGTGGTGGTAGTAGTAGTGGTGGTAGTAGTGGTAGTAGTAGTGGTGGTGGTAGTAGTAGTAGTGGTGGTAGTAGTAGTAGCAGTAGTAGTAGTAGTGGTGGTGGTGGTAGTAGTAGTGGTGGTGGTAGTAGTAGTGGTGGTGTAAGTAGTAGTGGTGGTGGTGGTGGTTGTGGTAGTAGCAGTAGTAGTAGTAGTGGTGGTGGTAGTAGTAGTGGTGGTGGTGGTAGTAGTAGTGGTGGTAGTAGTGGTAGTAGTAGTGGTGGTGGTAGTAGTAGTGGTGGTGTAAGTAGTAGTGGTGGTGGTGGTTGTGGTAGTAGTAGTAGCAGTAGCAGTAGTAGTAGTAGTAGTGGTGGTAGTAGTAGCAGTAGTAGTAGTGGTGGTGGTAGTAGTAGTGGTGGTGGTAGTAGTAGTGGTGGTGTAAGTAGTAGTGGTGGTGGTGGTGGTTGTGGTAGTAGTAGTAGTAGTAGTAGTAGTAGCAGTAGTAGTGGTGGTAGTAGTAGCAGTAGTAGTAGTAGTAGTAGTAGCAGTAGTAGTGGTGGTAGTAGTAGCAGTAGTAGTAGTGGTGGTGGTAGTAGTAGTGGTGTTGGTAGTAGTAGGAGTTAAATTAGGGTATGTGATAGGTCTCCCTAAAAAGATGCGTTTTTAGGGCACACTTCAAACTGTGAATTAATGAGTCTGATTATATGGGGCAGCGCTTTCCGGAGAACTGGTGCAACACAAGAGAAACCCTGGAGAGAGGAGCGGGAGGTTTGGATTAGAGATGATGTTGGTGGAAAGTAGAGCATGGGCGGGAAGGGATATAAGGAGGTGCAGCACTGGGGAGAGCTATATGGATAATCTATGTATACAATCTATTGCAAAAAGAAAATTGTTGCACAATGTAGATTCACTTGTCAGCTAAGCTATATGCAACATAGCGCCAGCCCATGCCGCTATAATGGGGTCTATGACAAGAAGGGCCCCGGCTGAAGCTGATCCTATTTCTCATTACTATGAGCGGTGAACCTGCATAGGGCGCTCCCTCTCCACAGTCTCAGCCATGCTGCCCTTCTTTACCACAAGGGAAAGGACAAAAGAAGTGATGGAGGCAACAGGTTCTAGGACTTGTTATCATGAGGTGGAATAACATGGAGCAGAACCAGCAGGGGGCACCATTTATAGAGTTGCTTTGGGCCGTTCCTTTCTTGTTGGAGATCATTATTGCTCACACTTTATTTTTCTTTTAGAAATGACAGAATTTGGGTCCGGCAGTGAAATATCAGGTGCCGTCAGTCAATGAATCAGTACGCAGCTACCACGTCTTCCCTCCTCCGATGGATCTACTCACCAGGGATGGGAACAGTCAAGAGATGTTTGACCGTCTGCTAATATTTCATCCCGCTGACAGTGTCCCAGAGGAGAGTAACGCTCTACACAGCGGGTGAGATCCACGGAAAGTGTATGGAGAACGTATCTGGAGGCTTCTCGGGGAGGCGCAGTCACCACCTGATTCATCTTGTCAACGAAGCGACTTTCAATACGAAAAACAGAAACTTCAGACAATGGTGAAGATGAGACCGGGAAATGTCGGTGTCACCGGCTTCTACACATCATTTATTCAGCGCTAGTTTGGGAACTGATACAATTATACGTTACTTTGTTGCCATTGACATTATGAAGGGGTTAAATGATCACTTAAAGGACCGCCGCTAATAAATAATAGTGACATTATATAAATCCTTCAGTCGTTTTTGGTCACAGTGTTTAACATTCAGCTGTTTCTTAGTTATAGCCGTTTCTGGGAAAGCTGGGTGACAATCAATATGGCCGCCATTACAGCTGGCTCGGGGGTAGTCACCCAGCTTTCCTAGAGCCCTGCACAAGTCTGAAATACATTAGCAAGGGATCTACGTCCATATTCATTTGACACATTATGTGCCATTCGTTCTTAAAGGAATCGTCCAGTTTTAAATCTTAATAATTGTGCAATTAAAATTCTAGAACTTTCCAATATATTCTCTGTTTCAATTATTTACCATTTTCAAGAACTCTGCTTGCAGTCAGTAAGTTGAAAATGCTCTTAGCATCCAAAGGTCATTACTATTGTATTGAGTCAAGAGTAGACAATCCTCTGTGACCTAAACACGTCAGCAGCACAAATCTCTCTCTTGAGAGTTTGTTACAATGTATCAGTGCAGGTGAAATGTATCAGTCTGGCGTCCAAGCTGTGTGTAGCTCACAGAGGATTGTCTAGACTGGATACCATTGTAACAAACCCAGTGGCGTAACTACCGCCGTAGCAGCAGTAGCGGCTGCTACGGGGCCCGCGGCATGAGGGGGCCCGTGTCGCCCGCCGGCACGGGCCCCCACCATGGCCGGAGGCTCCGCTAGCAGCCGCTATGGCTGCTACAGCGGGACGCCACTGAACACTACGGCAGAGCAGGGAGGTATCTCCCCGCTCTGCCATTAACTGGTTCCCGATCGCTGGCTGTATTTTTACGGCCAGCGGTCAGGGTCCTTAAAACCCGAGCCATAGACTTTCTACGGCTCGGGTTTTAACTTGCTGCCCGCGCGATCGGGCAGCTGAATGTCGGGTCTCCGGCTGTCAGTGACTGCCGGGGACCCTGAGGAGAGGATAGAAGCAGCTTTCGCTGCTTCTGTCTTCTCTGATCACTTGTACACAGCGCTGAATGCGCGCTGTGTACAGGAATAGAGACAGCAGCAGCGGCGCTGTCTCTATTGCTCCCGGTGATCATGTGACTGGTCACATGATCGCCGGGTGCCGTTAGTGGCAGACTGTTGCTGGGTCTTACTAGACCCAGCACAGCCCTATTAGTGACAATCGTCACTATGAGAGGGCTGATTTCCCCTGTAACTGGGGCTGCTGTGCAGCTCCAGTTACAGGGGAAAAGCATGGTGTAAAATAAAGAAAAAAAATATATAAAGTTCCCCAAAGGTCTTCTTTGACCTTTGGGGGACAGACCATAGTAATAAGAAAAGAATAAAGTAAAGTGCAAAAAAAATGTATATAATAAATACACATAAAATACCCCCCCCCAAAAAAAAAACGTTCCCCCCCGCCAATCATTTTTGTAATGCTAGCGCTGACCCAATTACCCTAATATAGACATGTAATATATAAAAATTTACGGTAGACAATGACGATCACAAATAAAAGGTCTATTTTAGGGTAAGACTATGTTATTACCAAAAAAAAAATAGCTGAAATGTAAAAAAGCTTACTTTTTTACTATTATTTTCAAACTTTATGAATAAAAATTCTAAAATAGCAAAAAAGGTGCGTATAAAAACGATAAAAAATTAAACCTGCATTGTCTATGGAAAAAACGTCGCAAAAATCACGTCGTTAGCCCAACAAATAAAAAAGTTAGAGCCATTTAACTAACACGTGCTAAAAATGGCTAAACGGTGTCTGGTCCTGAAGGCGCAAAATAGAGCAAAAGACATGTATAGGGGATAGTCAGAGGTTAGTCATGGAGAAGTTCAGGGGACTTTCAGTCCCCCGTTCTCCCTATCGCTGCTAGAGATCACACATGTATCCCCTGTCCTGTGGAGATCCTGTGGAGAGGGGATACATGTATTTTGTAGGACACACTGTAGGTCGCATTTTTTTGGGAGGGGGGACGCTGTATGGCGTTCCCTACAGGGGGGCTGTATGGCGTTCTCTACAGGGGGGGGGGGCTGTATGGCGTTCCCTACAGGGGGGGGCTGTATGGCGTTCTCTACAGGGGGGCTGTATGGCGTTCTCTACAGGGGGGCTGTATGGCGTTCTCTACAGGGGGGCTGTATGGCGTTCTCTACAGGGGGATGTATGGCGCTATCTACAGAGGGGGGGCTGTATGGCGTTATCTACAGGGGGGGCTGTAAAAAAGGCACTATCTACAAGGGGGGGGGGGTTGTGTGACACCCAGGGGAGGGGGGGCCCCAGTCAAAAGTTTGCTATGGGGCCCAGTCTTTCCTAGTTACGCCCCTGAACAAACCCTTAGCTGTGAGAAGTTTTTGGTCTGTACTGTATAGTTTTTCACCCTTTGGAAGTAAAGAGGAATTTACATTTACTGACCGCAAGCAGAGTTCTTGAAAATGGTAAAGAAAAGTGAAATAATTTTTCGTTATACACTAAAATTACAATGAATTATTGCGATTTCCGGACGATCAGATGTCAAATTAGTGGAATTTGACTGTACAATGATTGAGCTTTACTGCCGTCACTTTAGCTCATGTCCTACCAATGATTCCTAAGGAAAATGCCGTCGAACCTGCGTCACATGGAATCGAAGGTCAGATTTTGTCCACTTATAGAAAAGCCGGTGCAGGTCGGCATGGTGACGTTGTATTATTTGCACTAATCGTTACTGATCGTTACATTACAATTAGTAATCGCTCATTTATCTCAATCCGATTCCTCCCTTAGTGAAGTTCTTCCCCGGTCTTCTAGTAATTTCCGCAGGTCTACGAGGGGCCACATGCCATCCAGTGTGTATGAAAAATGAACTGGAATTGGGAACCGGAGGGAATGTTGATGCAGATCTTTTGGCCGCTGATCAATTAGTAATAACAGAATCATTTCCCTACAGTGATATTTAGTAACATTCACACAGAAAATTGTTTTTCACGCTGATGTCGGTGATGTCATCAGGAATCATTAAAAAATACTTACCAGAAATTCCTAGAAATAGCTGGAGCGGTGTCGAGGAATGGGTATTGCAAACCCCAAAGGGCACACTTATAATGGAACCTATCCTGTTACTGGCAGGTTCCATCGGGAAATATTCAGGGGGTCTCTAAGTGTTCAGAGTAACGGAGAAGAGCGGAGGTCCGCGTAGATTTATAGGAATATAGTGTTATCCCGGAGAAGTGGCAATGGTCCAAACACATGCGAGATCCCGACCCCCTGCCCCGGTAACTTGGATATGAACTGACAGTGGGTTTGGCCCTTGCACAATTCTCCTTTGACCTCTTGTATCGTTGGGTTGTGTTGAGTTTCTGCCTCGCGCGCTCCGTCACTTCTTGTTCTTTTTTTTTTCATCGTAATACAAATGTTTTGGATTAAATTCACATCGACTTAAACACTTTTCTTGAATTATGACAAGGAGACAAAATGATGTAGAACCTGGAATTTCTACACAACGGAGAAGATGTTCTAAGAAAATTGCAGCACAAATCTGGAATTACTACACAATAGAGGAGAAGTTCGAAGAAAATTGCCTCAGAAATCTTCACAACAATTTTTACGACAATGTTGATTAATTTCCCCAGTGTCTCCACCAATCCTCCCCCCTCTGTACAGATATTACTAAGGGTAAGGCCACATGGAGCGGCCCTGACGCGGTCGCAATGTTCGGTGCGGCTGTCAAACAGCCTGTTAGTGGTCGCACGTTAATGCGGGTAAACCGTCCCTTTATCTGAAAAATCGTGCGGCCATGAATTAATACACCCTTTATTGCCGCACGATTTTGCAAGTTACAACAACTTTCCTCCTATTCATTCTCTATGGCAGCGCCGGAAAAAGCTGAACACTGCACTCCGCTATCTCCGGCGCTCCCATAGAGAATGAATGGAGCGGCAGTGCGTATGTCACCGGAATACCCCTTAACAGGGTATTTGACAGCCGCTCCTACATAGTGCCAGCGCAGCTGTTGGCCGCGTTGTGACCGTGTCAGGGCTGCTCCGTGTTTCCTTTAACCTTACAGTCTTGTTCCTGGACCTTTTCCACTTGTCTTGCATGTTTATATCCTATTACACAGGGTTAGTCTCATGATTCACGCTGCTTGAGCGGGATGGAACGAAAACAAAACTTCCAACAGAGGATACAGCGCATTGTATAGGTTTATTTATTTCACGCACTTTTAGTCACTCCTGGAATCCGATGTTAATTATATTAGAACTTAAACATTGTCAGCAGTGATGTTTGTGACTTGGGGTTAGTGAAATGACTGGCAATGGACAAGGAGGAGCGAGATATCCAGCACTCTTGTAAAATAAACGATTTATTTGGTCATTTAAAAAAAAAAATGATAAAATGATAATCCCGGGACCACGCTTACGCGTTTCAAACCTCAAGAGTTCTTAATCATAGCTTACTGACTGTTTAGTTTGAAATGTTTCCTGCCTGTATTTCAAGTAGTAACCACAGTCCTTCAGCTTTTTGATTACTGGAACAATACGAGACACTAATTTGGGTCTCTATCGTTCATCTCCTAAGGTGCTGCTGAGAGCCGGCTCATTGAAGCCTACCTGTATACTAGGTAGCAATCACGGCAAAATCAGCTATTCTGTTGTGGAAGCAGTGGTAGGTCATATCACTTTCTCTCTTTGCATGATATGATTAAGCATGAGGATTGTCTGCCGTGTTGACATGCAGCTGTCATGCACGTCTATGGTTCAGTCGGAGTGGCGTGTGTTACCGCCGCTCAACTGAACTATCTCCCCAAGCGGTCACGGAGTAGACTGAATAGGGGAATGGCTTTGCTACCTGTAGGAACGAATTCTAAGCTATCCCTAGATTGATCTGTCCCTGTTCTACAGCCGGGGCTCGTCCCAATGCGCGTTTCGCCGAGTCTATCTCAGCTTCTTCTAGGCTACAAAATGTTTCTATTGCACAAAAGATGAAACTTTAATACTTACACTTGAGGTTGTTAGGTAACCTTAAATCACAGGATAAATTAAAGGGTCTAGAAATATTAAAAAATTCATTCTCATATGCCCTATTAGAGAATGGTGAGTTAATAGGTGGGGGTTCCTCTCTTTAGGATCCTCATATTTTGGTCAGAGTGGAGAGCGGTTACATAGAGCGTCTCTGGAGGACCTGTCCTGTCCTGTATTACACAGACAACACATTGATATGAATGGACACTGTGTAATACTTCATTTCCCCTGCGGTGGCGCTGCAGGGAAACTGAACACTTACTGCCAAGTTTCTTTACAGATTACAAGTGATCGCTGGGGAACCCAGCAGCGGGACTCTACATGTTCAACTTAGCTTCAAGGGGACACTTCTGACAAAGTGAAGAACCCCTTTAAGAATGCAAAATATATTAAAATAAGAAAAAAGACAAATATGACAAAAGCATAGAATCTCTCAAACTGCCTACTGTTACTGTGCTGTGGAGGTTTTAACATAAAGTCCTATAAAGATATATTAATTTTAGACTTATTTAGATTAAACAGAATCCAATGTCAGGTGCCCTTTAAAGGAGTAACATGACTGCAGAGGCCGCACTTGTCTATGGGGCTGTAAATAGTCTTGAAGCTCTACCACCCCTTTAACGCAGCCTCAGTCGTTCCTCCCATGACTAAACCAGCACTAAAGTCCAATGTATAAATTGGAACGGGAAAAAAATCTGCATGGATTTTTTTATGTTTTCTCACATTCCATGGCCAAATACACTCACCAATCTCCGCCTCTGCACTCTGGAAGGACGACCCAAGAGGAGCCATGGTAGATATTTAATTTTCTGTTACTTGGAAGTCATTTGAATGCAAATATCCCCCCCCCTACTATAATGATATTTTTTTTACCTTTTAACCCAAAGAATATAAACCATGTGTAACTATTTATAAACATTAAGGTTTCTTAATCACATGTAAATTATTCTCAAATTCTTTAGCTCATAATATATTTTTGGTAGGAGTCCACAACAAATATAAACCCTTTGTAGTTGAATACAGATTCTACCAAGGCAGCAACAGCCAATGTTGGCAATCTACCTGGTCTTAAATATTAATACCCCCACTCCCTCCTTCTTTCTTAAGAGTCCCACACCTGACACCTGCAGAGTATCAAGAGGTTTTGAAGTGACACCAATCTGGTCATTGAGGGAAAAACATCTCAGGTTGAAAGCAATTGGACTGAATTTGCAATGTAGACGAGAAACCTTTGCCCACCACATGCAGGATGTGGCGTATCCTGTTCAAAGAGTCACATAGTTGCCGTGTTGTTTTTGGCTTCTTCCGCCCGGTGCTCGCTGCGAGTTGGTCCAGTTTCATGTGAGCCACCGGGATAAAATTACTTCTCTTATTTTTGTTCAAGCTCCTAAATAAAATACCATCAAACAGAAGATTAATAATAAGCCTAAAACGGCTTAGTAATCCAGGAATGGAATCGACACCTATTTATAGCTGCCATATCATTCCACAGTCTACCAGCAAGGAGGACTCATCACCTCCTAGACTGACAATGTATATAAAAAGAAAACACTATATGGCCAAAAGTATGTGGACCTACTTCCTAATTATTGAGTTCAGGTGTTTCAGCCACACTTATTACAAGCAGGTGCCGAAAATAACCCAATCTCCATAGAGAAGCATTGCTGGTAGTCACATGGCACTGTCATAGGATGCCACCTTTGCCACAAGTCAGTTTGTGAAATCCAGATCTGCCCCGGTTACCTGTAAGTGTTATTATTATCTGCTAAATCTGCCCAGTCACCTGTAAGTGTTATTATTATTATCTGCTAGATCTGCCCCAGTCATCTGTAAGTGTTATTATTATTATCTGCTAGATCTGCTCCAGTCACCTGTAAGTGTTATTATTATTTTCTACTAGATCTGCCTGGTCACCTGTAAGTGTTATTATTATCTTCTAGATCTTCCCCAGTCACCTGTAAGTGTTATTATTATCTGCTAGATCTGCTCCAGTCACCTGTAAGTGTTGTTGTTATTATTATTATCTTCTAGATCTTCCTCAGTCACCTGTAAGTGTTATTATTATTATTATGTGCTATATCTGCCCGGTCACCGGTAAGTGTTACTATTATTATCTGCTAGATCTGCTCCAGTCACCTCTAAGTGTTATTATTATCTGCTAGATCTGTCCCCGTCACCTGTTTTATTATTATCTGCTAGATCTGCCCCATCACCTGTAAGTGTTATTATCGGCTAGATCTGCCCGGTCATCTTGGAGTTCTATTATTATCTGCTAGCTCTTCCCTGTCACCTGTAAGTGCTATTATTATCTGCTAGATCTGCCCTGGTCACCTGTGAGTGCTATTATTATCTGCTAGATCTGCCCCGGTCACCTGTGACTGCTATTATGATCTGCTAAATCTGTCCCGGTCACCTGTGAGTGCTATTATTATCTGCTAAATCTGCCCCAGTCACCTTTAAGTGCTATTATTATCTGCTAGAACTGCCCCAGTCACCTTTAAGTGCTATTATTATCTGCTAGATCTTCCCTGGTCACCTGTGAGTGCTATTATTATCTGCTAGATCTGCCCCGGTCACCTGTGACTGCTATTATGATCTGCTAAATCTGTCCCGGTCACCTGTGAGTGCTATTATTATCTGCTAAATCTGCCCCAGTCACCTTTAAGTGCTATTATTATCTGCTAGATCTGCCCCAGTCACCTTTAAGTGCTATTATTATCTGCTAGATCTGTCCCGGTCAACTGTGAGTGCTATCATTGTGAGTAGAGGTGTCTAGGATTAACAACAGCTCAGCTACGAAGCGGGAGGCCACGTTACTCACAGATAGAAGCTGCCGAGTGCCGAAGCATGTGGAGTAAAAAAATTGTCTGTCCTCCCTTCTATCACTCACTACAGAGTTCTACACTTCTACTGGAAGTGACATCAGCATGTGTGTCCGGAGCTTCATGAAATGGGTTGCCATGATCGCTGCACACAAGCCTAAGATCACCATACACAATGCCAAGCATTGGCTTAAGTGGCATAAAGCACGCCATAATGGCCTACTATCTGGCAGTCTGATGGAGGAATCTGGGAATGGCAGCAGAACAATACCTACCGGAATGCATAGTGCCTACTGTAACATTTGGTGGAGGAGGGGTAATGGTCAAGGCTGCTTTCAACTTGGTGGTAACAGTTTAGGGTTTTAGCATGACTGCGCCCCTGTACACAGCGTCCTGCATAAAGACATTGGGTGAGGTGTTTGGCGTGAAGGAACTCGAGTCCTGACCTCAACCCCTGCACAGTGTCTGACGTCACAAATGCTGTTTTGGCTGCATGGGCTCAAATTCACACAGACACTTCAAAATCTTGTGGAAATCCTTCCCAGAATAATGGAGGCCGCACATGGACGCAATCGTCAGCTACTATCAGTGAGAAGTGGCCCCTGAACTGGACAATCCCTTTAAGTTCTTGACATTGCCTTTAGTTATGTGAATATGTGAAGTATTTAGAATCATGAAGCAGATACATTACATCCTGACCTCAATAACATCCGACACTTTTGGGATGACTTGGAATGCTGTTCCCGAGCCCAACTTTCTCATCCAACCATTAGCGCCTGACCTCAGAAATGGGCACAAATACCCACAGACACCCAAAAATCTTGTGGAATGCCTTCCCAGAAGAGTGGAGGTTATTGTAGCCGTAAAAAAGGGCCAAACTCCCACTTAACACCCATTGTTGTGAAATGGGACAAGCTCGTATACAGCAGGTGTGATGTTAGGGGTTCACATACTTTGGGCCATATCGTGCATAACTCTTAAGTACTCATGATCCTTTTTTAAAGTACAGTAATTGGTTAAGATCTCATCTTTCCCTAAAATAACTTTATTACTAATCGCTCAAGATGTTTTATGAGAAAAAAAATGTTGCAGGAAGTGAATTTTAATGTGTGTAAATTAAAGTTTATGCCCCCAAACCAAAGTAGCACTTGTGATGCTTCCAATATGTCATTAATTGGAAAATTGTTGGAAAATATGCCATGAATAAGAACACTGCCAACATAATAGACAGTAGAATGAATTATAGCACTCAGAGCCAGGCAGCTGCCATAAAGCACAATAAAGTTCTTCTACACATAGAAACTAAATAGATTTAAAGAATAAAATAAATTTTTTTAATTTTATTTAAATTGTTCATCAGATGGCAATCTGCAGTCAGTATATGAGACATACCGAAGCTGTGTTATCGATCATAATACTAATGTACGGTAGTGATCAGTCTGTTCAGTGATTGCAATTTCTCATCCTTTAAAGTGTCAGTCCAGTTATACTCCCCTGCCCAAATTAACATCGTGCACCGGTTCAATTCTAATTAATTGGACTGACACTTTAATCTTTTAGTTGGCAGCTTTCATACAGTAGATATTATCTAAATCAGCAGATAAATATTTTAAAATGAATGTTGGTACATCATGGCGCATAAATAAAAGAATATATTTGATATAATATTATGCACGGTTCCTTGCTGGATGTTTCTCTTAATAACCCCTTTTTGCGGCTTCGTCACATCCAGATGTGGGATTTTCATAGCTTGTTGGAGCTTGAATAGTTTTGCTTTGTAGAAATCTTTGTTAAGCCCCGGGAGCAGGGGTCTGGGATTAGCGCTGTCTACATAGATGGGTGTTTTATATCTGGATACAGATAGATAGATAGATAGATAGATAGATAGATAGATAGATAGATAGATAGATAGATAGATAGATAGATAGATAGATAGATAGATAGATAGATAGATATGAGATAGATAGATATGAGATAGATAGATATGAGTTAGATAGATAGATAGATAGATAGATAGATAGATAGATAGATAGATAGATAGATAGATAGATAGATAGATAGATAGATAGATAGATGATAGATAGATAGATAGATAGATAGATAGATAGATAGATAGATAGATAGATAGATAGATAGATAGATAGATAGATAGATAGATAGATAGATAGATACAGCTGAGCCACTGTATCTAATTACCTCATGTGTGATAGTCTCAGAGGACCACTCAGCACTACACCCCCCATCATGGGAATATTATTATGTCTTGCATTGTAATTAGTTCTGTAGAATCGCATCGTGTACATTTGGCAGATAACAGGAATAATAAATGAATTCTGGAGAATAATCTCTATAATCTGGGATTGTCCCAAAGTTGAATTTTCCCACTTCACATAAAGCAACAGGACCTGCGATAAATGTTGGATCGGTGAGGGGTTCGATTGTTGGATGTTCTCCCACCACCACTTTTATTTTGCTGGCAGGTTAAGCTGGTACTTGTAGTTCTACAGAAACTAAAGAGTTACATTTTATGCTAATGATGGACCAGATTGTAGCAGCGTCTTCACTGTTTAGCAGCCTCCGCCACCATGCGCTTCCAAGTGTTGATTTCCCCTTCCCTAATAAATCCCAATTTGGAATTACTGAGACACTTTATAACATTATTAGTTGTTCACAGTATGTCACTGCTATGTGTGCACTGTATGGTACTATTATGTGTGTACTGTATGATACTATTATGTGTGCACTGTATGATACTATTATGTGTGCACTGTATGATACTATTATGTGTGCACTGTATGGTTCTATTATGTGTGCACTGTATGGTACTATTATGTGTGCACTGTATGGTACTATTATGTGTGTACTGTATGGTACTATTATGTGTGCACTGTATGGTACTATTATGTGTGTACTGTATGGTACTATTATGTGTGCACTGTATGGTACTATTATGTGTGTACTGTATGGTACTATTATGTGTGCACTGTATGGTACTATTATGTGTGTACTGTATGGTACTATTATGTGTGCACTGTATGGTACTATTATGTGTGTACTGTATGGTACTATTATGTGTGCACTGTATGGTACTATTATGTGTGTACTGTATGGTACTATTATGTGTGCACTGTATGGTACTATTATGTGTGTACTGTATGGTACTATTATGTGTGCACTGTATGGTACTATTATGTGTGCACTGTATGGTACTATTATGTGTGCACTGTATGGTACTATTATGTGTGCACTGTATGGTACTATTATGTGTGTACTGTATGGTACTATTATCTGTGCACTGTATGGTACTCTTATGTGTGCACTGTATGGTACTATTATGTGTGTACTGTATGATACTATTATGTGTGCACTGTATGATACTATTATGTGTGTACTGTATGGTACTATTATGTGTGCACTGTATGGTACTATTATGTGTGCACTGTATGGTACTCTTATGTGTGCACTGTATGGTACTATTATGTGTGTACTGTATGATACTATTATGTGTGCACTGTATGATACTATTATGTGTGCACTGTATGGTACTATTATGTGTGTACTGTATGGTATTATTATGTGTGTACTGTATGGTATTATTATGTGTGCACTGTATGATACTATTATGTGTGTACTGTATGGTACTATTATGTGTGCACTGTATGGTACTATTATGTGTGCACTGTATGGTACTCTTATGTGTGCACTGTATGGTACTATTATGTGTGTACTGTATGATACTATTATGTGTGCACTGTATGATACTATTATGTGTGCACTGTATGGTACTATTATGTGTGTACTGTATGATACTATTATGTGTGCACTGTATGATACTATTATGTGTGCACTGTATGGTACTATTATGTGTGCACTGAATGGTACTATTATGTGTGCACTGTATGGAACTATTATGTGTGCACTGTATGGTACTATTATGTGTGCACTGTATGGTACTAATATATGTGCACTGTATGGTACTATTATGTGTGCACTGTATGGTACTATTATGTGTGCACTGTATGGTACTATTATGTGTGCACTGTATGGTACTATTATGTATGCACTGTATGATACTATTATGTGTGCACTGTATGGTACTATTATGTTTGAACTGTATGGTACTATTATGTTTGAACTGTATGGTACTGCTATGTGTGCACTGTATGGTACTATTATGTGTGCACAGTATGTCACCACTATTTGTGCACTGTATAGCACTGCTATGTGTGCACTGTATGGTTCTATTATGTGTGCACTGTATGGTACCATTATGTATGCACTGTATGGTATTATTATGTGTGAACTGTATGGCATGGTTACGTGTACTGTATGGCACTGCTATGTATTCACTGTATGGCACCTCTATTTGTGCACTGTATGGCACCGCTATGTCTGTATGGCATTTCTATGTGTACAATGTATGGCACTGCTTTGTGTGCACTGTTTGGCACCGCTATGTGTGCACTGTATGGCATTTCTATGTGTGCACTGTATGGTACTGCTATGTGTGCACTGTATGGTATTCTATGTGTACACTGTATGGTACTGCTTTGTGTGCACTGTTTGGCACCTCTATGTGTGCACTGTATGGCATTTCTATGTGTGCACTGTATGGCACTGCTATGTGTGCACTGTATGGCACTGCTTTGTGTACACTGTATGGCACTACATTGTGTGCACTGTATGGCACCGCTTTGTGTGCACTGTATGGCACCGCTATGTGTGCACTGTATGGCACTGCTATGTGTGCACTGTATGGCACTGCTATATGTGCACTGTATGGCACTATTATAGTGGATTAGTACAGCACTATTATATAGATAGTGTGGCAGAATTATTTGTGAACCAAAAAAATGTACCAGTTGCATACAAAAAAAAAAAAGAAAGAATCCAAACCCTGCATCCAGTCCATGAACAGTGCGGTAATTCCTAAAGTAACGGAAAATATCTCCACAAGTTTCCATGTGAAAAAATCAAGAAGAACACACTCAGGGTTGTACTTTGGCTGTTGTTGTGTTATCTATAGACAATGGGGCATCAGACCCAGGGACGGATTGTAGGAAAGGCATAAGGGGCACAAGCCCCCCAGGGCATCCAACACCTTGAGCATCTAGAAGACCTCCACCAGACTCCCTCCTCCCCCGGGGCTGTTCTGATCTGCCACACTGCAGAAATATCTAGAGCCCCCTAGTAATCATTATTTATATTGGCTTGTACAACTCTGGGACCCCACCTATCAGGAAATGAGGGTGCCCTAATGACTGTCCAGCCGGGGGAGGTGAACACTTCTCCTCCATGTCGCTGCAGGGCAAGGCAGATGGAAAAGGAATCCCCAACAGAATTTTGCGCATGAGTTTCCACCATCCTTTATCTGGCCCTGACCAGACTCACTCCCTGTATGGACCTAATTGTTCTGTATGCGGAAGAGACTACTGTATACCATCGCTCCAGCCAATGACACAGCGATGGGGTGCAGGAATTATGGCCGTACCCAGGATCCTAGTATCTACAGAAATGGTGCGTGATACTTGGGGGTTGGGGGTTTGCACAGATTTTGCATTGAGGTTCTGGAGCTTTAAGATACAACTCTGGTCCCTGCAGTAAATTGTCCCTGGAAAAAGTCTTGAGATCCTGGCAGCTGCGCTGTTTTGACAAAGGCTCCTGCTGCGCTATAAAATACATGTAATTCCTCCACAGCCGAGCGCTACGCTTTCCATATAACGTTTTTATGTCTCAGCCAGAACAGACCTTACAGGAGATGGAATTAATAGCCTATAAACCAGGAGCATTTCGCTTGCTGGGGCTTTTGTTCATTTATTCCTCCGCTATTACCCAAGATGGCTGCCCGCTAATCACGCTACTCAAACCGTCAGCTGTTAACGACTTGTGTAAAGACAAAGCAAACACCAACATTTTCTGCCACCTTTGTGTTTCAGACGATGAATTTGGACACTTCTGGTCATAATTTAGGTTTTATGGTCTGTGGAAATGTGTGTTTTTTACATATAACGCGGCGCTCTATATACAGTGTTGCACCATTTCTTTTTATTTTCCCGCATAAATCAATAGAACATGTGAACATAGGAAACTTTGTCATTTATCGTATTAGAGCACAGTGGCATCTTCCTCACTTTCCTGCCGTTTGTAGCTCCCCTTTCCCTGGCCGCAGCTTCTCTGTAAGTTCATCGACCTTCTGAGTCAGTAAAAAAATCCATCTAGTGTAAAACAGAAAATACTAGAAAAAGAGGAGGAAGAGGAGGGGGATGCAGCTGCAGTTTCTTCATTTCTCTGAGTCTCAGAGAATGTATGCTGTGAGAGGGGTGAGGGGGCAGAAGGGGGAGACAAGTGATTGGCACAGAGCACACAGCACAGCGTTAATATCACACCAGGAAGAGTCTTTCTTGAAATTACCACCTGTTTCTGCTGAAATCAGCTCCTGATGTGACTATTACCGCTCTTACAGTAAAGAAGCTTTGTCACCTCTGGAAATTGAACCTTTTATTTCTCCAGACAGAAGGGAGTTCCCGCTTGCCGTTTGAGCAGATTTCACATGCAACAGCTTTCACCACATTTTTGGTACGGGCCCCTTATCAGTTTTGTGGCTCTTCTCTGTACTCTTTCCAGTTCCAGGGTATCCTTTCTGTTCACAGGTGCCCAGAACTGAGCTGCATATTCCATTTAATGCTTTGTAAAATGGTCATGTTATATTTCTGTCCTGCAAGGCCATGACTCTATCCTACTGGCTTTAGACACAGCTGATTGACATTGTGCTGTTATTTAGTCTATGATCTACAAATACACCCAGATCCTTCTCAACAAGTGACTCTCAAAGTTTTACTTCCCCAGGACATGCTGTATGGTGCATGCAGACTTTACAGCTCTTCTGTGATCTGTGGAGAGTGAAGGATCTAGTTTCGGTTGGACCCAAACCCCTTTTTAGCGCTTATAAATCTATGCGGTGTCCCCCTCCCCCTCTATAAAGGTTCCAAGACGCTGACATTTTAGCTAGCAAGAGAAAGGAGAACAGGTCTTGCTGCACTTCTACCCTACAAAACACGGGCAGGTGCGTTGGCAATGAGCACTGGACCTTTCTCTCCCAGGATGAGAGGGTGGAGTTGCATGAACGAGGTTTTAGTTACTTTACACTCTTGGGTACATTTATCCTATAACTACTCTAGTCTGTTTAAAAATAAGAATAAAAATCACATATCTGATATATGTATTATGGCTAAAATGACATGTGTAAACATATTCTCTTCCTCGGTCCCCATGATAACACTTACTGCCCATGTGCTCCAGCAGCTCAGTTTTATCATATGGACACTGGACTTCATAGCTATCAATTAGATCTCTTCTTTTCAGTTGCAGTGAGGATCATTGTCACAGTGACAGGAAGTTTTGCCATAGGGTCACAGACAAAGATTTTTTTTTAACTGGCAACGTTTACTTTTTCTATTACTTTATACGTACTTTGCTACAGATCTTCTGCTAGTTCTCCAGCTTAGTGGAGTGAGAAGGACTGAGAGCGTGTCGGGAGTTTATAAGATTGGTTAGAGATTATAAAATAGAGAGAAAACATATATTGCTACAAATATAGACACAAATTGAACTTTTTGATCTCGGAATTTTGTGGAGAGCCAACATTTCAATAACTGTGCAGTGGAAATTAGCAGATAAAATTAGTGTTTCCAAGATTTGGCAGAAGTGTTGGAAAAATGGAATTGAGTCCTGGAGTTTCTTCAAAGCGATGGAGTCTCCTTAATGCCAACAGCGAGTACGTTAAAATGAAAAATAAGGAAGTGTTTTCAAAAATAAGGTGCAATGGACATGAACGCGGCTCCTGGCTGCAGTATATACAAGTGTTTATAGAAGAACCTATAGAATCTGCCTAGAAATGGCCTCATTATTCCCTTATACGGACAGAACCATCTAGAAGAATGTCCTTTACTCTGTGGAACAAGAATTTCCCCCTTGCGTAATAATAACTGTAATTTTTTACACATGTGAAAGCGCAGAATCTCATAAGGCTTGTCGTTAGAAGTCGTATATCAGCAGCCCTATCGTAAAATAACCCTACAACATGACTGGTTCCGCTAAGTCAGTGTACGGTGAAAATAGGAATTACCGGTAATAATTAGATTTCCACAGGTTCCGAAAATTTAGAGCAATAAGAACTTTGTGTATAAAGTGTCAGAATCTGTGACAAGTGTCACTTGTGACCAGCCGGGAATTATGGGTAAATAAATAAAAAGAGCAGAACCATTTCCCGTTTTTATTTAATTTGAGCTATTTGCCTGGTCACAGACATTACGACCAATTTCATAGGACGTTAATTGACCTTTCGGCAGTCCTGAACTGAGGTCCACAGGGGCGCACCATCCATGCGGCATATCGGCTGAAGCCACCCCTAAGGGTTTCAGAGGGCCCACCATACAAAACAAGGGCATGTCCACTTTTATTGATCACTGTAAAATAACTAGTGTATACAGCACCACTGAAAAGATTCTTAGCAAAATGTAACAAAAATTAGACAGGACGGGTTTTTGCACAGACAGGGGTGGCATCAGCCCCAGGAGAATATGGGCAGATGTCAGTGCCCATTGGGTTTGGGAGGTGGCCCATGGCAATCTGGGCAAACGCAGCACTCTTGTCAAGCTAAAGATAGAGAGAGCCTACTGGGACTCCATGGCCCATATGTACCTGGAGCTGGCCCTGGATAGTATACACAAACAGGTACCACGTGAAAAAAAAAAGCCGTTCTATAGGGGTTGTTTATAGGTATAGATTATATGACAAGGGAAAACACAGCAGACACGGACAGTCCCTAAAAGAACACTCAGAATATGTTTTTGAGTAGAGTTAGGGGTACCACCCTAAAAGAGGCACCACCACAGCCCAGACTATTCTTATTACAAAACCCTATTTAGAAGATCGTAACATGCCCTAAAATGTTTAACTCCGACACGTATACTATAATATGCTGATTAGCAATGCCAGCGCACAGGTTCTGCCCGTCAGAATGTTTTTGGAACTTGCAAGGAAAACAAAAAACTCAGAGGAAAGTCACATGAGCACAGGAGAACATCCAAACTCCATGCAGTTGTTCTTCATCAGAGAAGAACCTAGAAGCCCAGTGCTGCAAGACAACATTGCCAACCACCGAGCCACCGGGTGGCCTTACCTAACCTCGGGCATACAAGCTTGGACGCGTGACTTGTCTAGGGTGATGACTTCTCTTAATGTAAGCCAGTGTAAAAAGATGTACGAGCCTTATTGTGCCAATCCACCATCTTGTTTTGGTAATGAAGTCATCATTTAATTGAGTTATTTGTAGTTCTTGGAAGAGTTCTTGTCTTTGAAGTCCAACAGTTCAATAATATAACTTGGGTCCAATGTATCCAGAGATATGGAGGTAAACAGCAATAGTTGCTATATTAAATATCTCATCCTCATCCCAGACAATCATCTGCCCATCAACCCTTTCGATCCCTCAACCTGATGCCAATGTTCTTGAGATGGTCTTCGAGCCTCATCCATTAATTGCTTCTTTTGAACCTCAACTTCCAACTTTCCGCCATGGATCTTCTTGGCCGAGTTTGATCCAACCCGTCTGCTTTATGGGCCCAGTTGTGTGCCCGGTCCACCCTGATTATAACAGTCCCGCTCATTGTACAACTCTTTGTAGACCTTCGCTACATTTCACCATCACTTTCTTCTACTGGGAGAAGACTTTACTAGCATTGGGCATCTTGGTGGCTGGCCATCCAAGAATCAATGCTCTATTGTTTTAGGGTCCCAACTAATAGTGGTCTAGGAAACCCTAAATATAGATTGTGGAGTTATAGGTTGTGACAAACTACAAAGTATTGCCTGTAGTCACTTGTTTTGCTGTAAATCCTGCCTGCATGCACACAGAAGCTCGCTGGCTGCACCTGGGTTATGTTTTATTTTAGCAAGTGACACATTGAAAGGAAAGCTGTCATCCTGTATATTTCTCTCCGGTCCCATATAAATAAATTCCAGTCTAATACACAGCGATATTTACACAGTACATACCATCAGCGCCAATCTGGTTATTATTATTAACAGAATGTAAACTTGCACCATGTAGACTGTATTATAGAATCACTGCAGATACATAAACACTTTCTCAGACTTTTCTAGGTTGAGAATACATTATATTTGTTATTGAGGGTCGGGGCAGTTCTCGGCTATAATGTCTTCATTGCGCCCCCTGCTCTCACCCTACCGGATTATACGTCTTGCTGTGAACAAGCTCGAATACATGTGTTGATACAAGTCTATGAATGAAATGTTACAAATATTTAATCTTGTTTATAGTTCAACCTCAAAGAATTATTACCCCTCCCACAATCCTGAGGAGCTGATGTCACCGCGGTTGCTCCACCCCTGAGTTACCTCTGCCCGCTAGTACTCACCACGAGGTCCATACCTACTCTCTTCACTCTATAATTGTTTAAAACTCTCATTCTTTGATGTCTAAGGGTCAGTTAACACTGGAGAATTTTTGTGGCGGAATCCGCAGCGGATTCTGTCGCAAAATTACGCCTCCCAGAAGTGGGACCCAGACACTTCTGCTTCCACTATCTGATTTTTTTTCAGCTAGCAGGAAAAAGAAGTGTCCTGCCCAATCTTCGGCCGGATTATGCCCAAACCTCACCTTGAGGTGAAAGGGAGGAGAAATCTTCCTGCCGGGGGCAGGAATAATTCCATGGCGGATTTTGCCCGCCAAGCAAAATCCGTTGTGTGAACTAATCCTAAGGAAGTCATTTTCAGCCATATAGTGAATTTGTTGATAAAACTGCCCAACCAAATTATCGGCTCATTTGTATTTCAGTTCTGTTACTTTTGACTGTAAGAATTGCGCAACATGCAGCATTATTCTGTCCTCAAAATAAAGAAAACCTCAACAGAACCCTGAAGGACGCGTTATACGTCAGTGGAGTCCATCAGGTGCTCCACCTAGAAAATAATGAAAATGTATAGAGTCCTCAGATAGAAGTCCTTGTAAGAACATAATATAAAGGTGCCCATACACATTATATAAAACGTCCGGCTATCAAAAGTATATAGGGGTCTCCCAACTCCACTGACGGCAGATGTCAGGGGAAAGACGGATCGGTCATGTTGGATCCTTTGTTCCCTCGGAACAAAAGCCGCTGTCAGAGATATGACTATAAACGAGGTTTAATATTCGTGTACATTTCATTTAACGACATGTTTCCTTACATCTATTCCAGCTTGTTCAATGCAAGGCGTATAATTCTGCAGGGTGACAGCAGAGGGCGCGATAGCCGTAATTACAAAAATAATGTATCCTCCCTGTAGCGCCACCACAGGGCAAATGAAGCATTACACAGAGCACATTTCATACAAGGGTTTAACTGTGTAATGCAGGACAGGTCCCCCAAAGGGAGAGAATTTTTTTGTAACCGCTCTCCACCTGAACCAAGAGATGAGGATCCTGAGCAGAGGACCCCCCTCTATTATCTTAGAATTACCTAAAAGGGTGTATGACAATGGGCTCTATAAACGAATCCTATTTTTTTTTTTTTACTCTTTTTAGCCACGTTCCTATTTTTAGACACTTTTCATAATTAGGTGTAAGACGGGTCTAGACCATGAAGTAAAATTGGCGCACATCATGTTTTCCAAATTCTGGCGCATTTTGCTCAGTAAATCTCACCCACTTAATCATCCTCCAATCTTTCAAAAACAGCAGCACATATGGTCAGCCCTAGACCCGATGATTTGAACCCATCCCAAGATTAGCGGACAGGACCAGAGATTGCTGTTCAGCTGATACCGTTTCAAGCGCAATGTTCTGCATCTCCTCAGAAGAACTGGGGCCTCAATATTTCGAAACATCTGCTGTAGAATACTTCAATTATGTTGCAATAGAAAACAAGAGAGAAAAAAAAAATCTAAATTCTTTTATTGTTTTTTTGGAAGGGTCCATGAGAATAGTTTTCAGAGACATCAAAATGTGAAAGATTTTATTTATAAAAACTGGGAATTGTTAATCTATTAAATCATTTACTAAATCAGAAAAAGATTTCTGTCCCTATTAGAGAAAAATTAGTATAACTGTATCCAAACACAATTT
Source organism: Rhinoderma darwinii (assembly GCF_050947455.1). Taxonomy (NCBI): domain Eukaryota; kingdom Metazoa; phylum Chordata; class Amphibia; order Anura; family Rhinodermatidae; genus Rhinoderma; species Rhinoderma darwinii. The sequence continues at coordinate 7,516,417 of NC_134693.1, forward strand.
ACATGGAGACTGCGAGTAATAGCTTAAAGGAAAAGTATCAATCAATTTTTATTTTGTTCAATTCCTGAATATTTATTAATGTAACAGTTTAAAGTGTAACGAAACGTTTGACAAACTTCTGACATTTCATAGTGACGTGTCAGAAGCTTTGATTAATGTATATAGGAGCAGTATTATAGTAGTTATATTCTTGTATATAGGAGAAGTATTATAGTAGTTATATTCTTGTATATAGAAGCAGTATTATAGTAGTTATATTCCTGTATATAGGAGCAGTATTATAGTAGTTATATTCTTGTATATAGGAGCAGTATTATAGTAGTTATATTCTTGTATATAGGAGCAGTATTATAGTAGTTATATTCTTGTATATAGGAGCAGTATTATAGTAGATATATTCTTGTATATAGGGGAGCAGTATTAGGGCATGACCACACATGGCGGAATTCCTCCGCAACTGTCCGCATCAATGCCGCACCTAATCCGGGTTGCGGATTACGGCTGCGGATCTGCACAAAATGTGCAGAAAATTGATGCGGACTAGCTGCTGCGGACTGCGGGAAAAGTGCTTCCCTTCTCCCTATCAGTGCAGGATAGAGAGAAGGGACAGCACTTTCCCTAGTGAAAGTAAAAGAATTTCATACTTACCGGCCGTTGTCTTGGTGACGCGTCCCTCTTTCGGCATCCAGCCCGACCTCCCTGGATGACGCGGCAGTCCATGTGACCGCTGCAGCCTGTTATTAGCCTGTGATTGGCTGCAGCCGTCACTTAGACTGAAACGTCATCCTGGGAGGCCGGACTGGAGACAGAAACAGGGAGTTCTCGGTAAGTACGAACTTCATTTTTTTTTACAGATACATGTATATTGGGATCGGTAGTCACTGTCCCGGGTGCAGAAACAGTTACTGCCGATCGCGTAACTCTTTCAGCACCCTGGACAGTGACTATTTACAGACGTCTCCTAGCAACGCTCCCGTCATTACGGGAGCCCCATTGACTTCCTCAGTCTGGCTGTAGACCTAGAAATACATAGGTCCAGCCAGAATGAAGAAATGTCAAGTAAAAAAAGCAAGACGCATCCGCAGCACACATGACATGTGCATGACAGCTGCGGACTTCATTGCGGAACTTAGAATCTCCATTGAAGTCAATGGAGAAATTCCGCCATGAGTCCGCCACTGCTCCGCAACAGACAGAGCATGCTGCGGACACCAAATTCCGCTCCGCAGCCTATGCTCCGCAGCGGAATTGTACGCATCGTGTAAACGAACACTGCTAAATTAAAGTGAAAGTCAATGTAGAAACGGCTCCGCTGCGGATTAACGCTGCGGAGTGTCCGCAGCGGAATTTAAGTGCAATTCCGCCATGTGTGAACCCGCCCTTATAGTAGTTATATTCTTGTATATAGGGGCAGTATTATAGTAGTTATATTCTTGTATATAGGGGGCAGTATTATAGTAGTTATATTCTTGTATATAGGAGCAGTATTATAGTAGTTATATTCTTGTATATAGGAGCAGTATTATAGTAGTTATATTCTTGTATATAGGAGCAGTATTATAGTAGTTATATTCTTGTATATAGGGGGCAGTATTATAGTTGTTATATTCTTGTATATAGGGGCAGTATTATAGTAGTTATATTCTTGTATATAGGAGCAGTATTATAGTAGTTATATTCTTGTATATAGGAGCAGTATTATAGTAGTTATATTCTTGTACATAGGGGGCAGTATTATAGTAGTTATATTCTTGTATATAGGGGGCAGTATTATAGTAGTTATATTCTTGTATATAGGAGGCAGCATTATAGTAGTTATATTCTTGTATATATGAGCAGTAGTATAGCAGTTATATTCTTATATATAGGGGCAGTATTATAGTAGTTATATTCTTGTACATAGGAGCAGTATTATAGTAGTTATATTCTTGTATATAGGGGGCAGTATTATAGTAGTTATATTCTTGTATATAGGGGCAGTATTATAGTAGTTATATTCTTGTATATAGGGGCAGTATTATAGTAGTTATATTCTTGTATATAGGAGCAGTATTATAGGAGTTATATTCTTGTATATAGGGGCAGTATTATAGTAGTTATATTCTTGTATATAGGAGGCAGTATTATAGTAGTTATATTCTTGTACATAGGAGGCAGTATTATAGGAGTTATATTCTTGTATATAGGAGGCAGTATTATAGGAGTTATATTCTTGTATATAGGGGCAGTATTATAGTAGTTATATTCTTGTATATAGGGAGCAGTATTATAGTAGTTATATTCTTGTACATAGGGGGCAGTATTATAGTAGTTATATTCTTGTATATAGGGGGCAGTATTATAGTAGTTATATTCTTGTATATAGGAGGCAGCATTATAGTAGTTATATTCTTGTATATATGAGCAGTAGTATAGTAGTTATATTCTTGTATATAGGGGAAGTATTATAGTAGTTATATTCTTGTACATAGGAGCAGTATTATAGTAGTTATATTCTTGTATATAGGGGCAGTATTATAGTAGTTATATTCTTGTATATAGGAGCAGTATTAGGCTGGGTTCACACGTGGCGGAATTTCACTTAAATTCCGCTGCGGACACTCCGCAGCGTTAATCCGCAGCGGAGCCGTTTGTCCATTGACTTACACTTTAATTTAGCAGTGTTCGTTTAGACGAGGCGTAAAATTCCGCTACGGAGCATAGGCTGCGGAGCGGAATTTGGTGTCCGCAGCATGCTCTGTCTGTTGCGGAGCAGTGGCGGACTCATGGCGGAATTTCTCCATTGACTTCAATGGAGATTCTAATTTCCGCAATGAAGTCCGCAGCTGTCATGCACATGTTATGTGTGCTGCGGATGCGTCTTTTTTTTTTTTAACTTGACATTTCTTCATTCTGGCTGGACCTATGTATTTCTAGGTCTACAGCCAGACTGAGGAAGTCAATGGGGCTCCCGTAATGACGGGAGCGTTGCTAGGAGACGTCAGTAAATAGTCACTGTCCAGGGTGCTGAAAGAGTTAAGCGATCGGCAGTAACTGTTTCTGCACCCGGGACAGTGACTACCGATCCCAATATACATCTATCTGTAAAAAAAATGAAGTTCATACTTACCGAGAACTCCCTGCTTCTGTCTCCAGTCCGGCCTCCCAGGATGACGTTTCAGTCTAAGTGACGGCTGCAGCCAATCACAGGCTAATGACAGGCTGCAGCGGTCACATGGACTGCCGCGTCATCCAGGGAGGTCGGGCTGGATGCCGAAGGAGGGACGCGTCACCAAGACAACGGGCGGTAAGTATGAATTTCTTTGACTTTCACAAGGGAAAGTGCTGTCCCTTCTCTCTATCCTGCACTGATAGGGAGAAGGGAAGTACTTTTCCCGCAGTCCGCAGCAGCTAGTCCGCATCAATTTACTGCATATTTTGTGCAGATCCGCAGCAGAATCTGCAACGCAGATTCTGTGCGGCATTGATGCGGACAGTTGCGGAGGAAATCCGCCACGTGTGGTCATGCCCTTATAGTTGTTATATTCTTATATATAGGAGCAGTATTATAGTAGTTATATTCTTGTACATAGGGGGCAGTATTATAGTAGTTATATTCTTGTATATAGGGGGCAGTATTATAGTAGTTATATTCTTGTATATAGGAGGCAGCATTATAGTAGTTATATTCTTGTATATAGGGGCGGTATTATAGTAGTTATATTCTCATATATAGGGGGCAGTATTATAGTAGTTATATTCTTGTATATAGGGGCAGTGTTATAGTAGTTATATTCTTGTATATAGGAGCAGTATTATAGTAGTTATATTCTTGTATATAGGGGGCAGTATTATAGTAGTTATATTCTTGTATATAGGGGCAGTATTATAGTAGTTATATTCTTGTATATAGGGGGCAGTATTATAGTAGTTATATTCTTGTATATAGGGGCAGTATTATAGTAGTTATATTCTTGTATATAGGAGCAGTATTATAGTAGTTATATTCTTGTATATAGGAGCAGTATTATAGTAGTTATATTCTTGTATATAGGGGCAATATTATAGTAGTTATATTCTTGTATATAGTGGGCAGTATTATAGTAGTTATATTCTTGTATATAGGGGGCAGTATTATAGTTGTTATATTCTTGTATATAGGGGACAATATTATAGTAGTTATATTCTTGTATATAGGAGCAGTATTATAGTAGTTATATTCTTGTATATAGGAACAGTATTATAGTAGTTATAGTCTTGTATATAGGGGGGCAGTATTATAGTAGTTATATTCTTGTATATAGGGGCAGTATTATAGTAGTTATATTCTTGTATATAGGGGCAGTATTATAGTAGTTATATTCTTGTATATAGGGGCAGTATTATAGTAGTTATATTCTTGTATATAGGGGGCAGTATTATAGTAGTTAGAGTCTTGTATATAGTGAGCAGTATTATAGTAGTTATATTCTTGTATATAGGGGCAGTATTATAGTAGTTATATTCTTGTATATAGGGGGCAGTATTATAGTATTTATATTCTTGTATATAGGAGCAGTATTATAGTAGTTATATTCTTGTATATAGGCGGCAGTATTATACTAGTTATATTCTTGTATATAGGAGCAGTATTATAGTAGTTATAGTCTTGTATATAGGGGGGCAGTATTATAGTAGTTATATTCTTGTATATAGGGGGCAGTATCATAGTAGTTATATTCTTGTATATGGAACAGTATTATAGTAGTTATATTCTTGTATATAGGGGTTAGTATTATAGTAGTTATATTCTTGTATATAGGGGCAGTATTATAGTAGTTATATTCTTGTATATAGAGGCAGTATTATAGTAGTTATATTCTTGTATATAGGAGTAGGTTATTCCACCTCCCTCTTGCTAAAGACATCTGCAAACTGTAAGTAGTGAGAATGCAATCCTGCCAATCACTGAGGAAGGGGAGGCTGTGCCAGATGGATCTACCCCAGGCACTCGGAACCCCACTGGAGAACCTCTCCAGAATTCCAGTCCGGAACTGGGGCATGTTGTCAGAGCCAAGGCAGACCCAGCAGCACAGGGTTGATAACCATGGGCAGGACAAAAAATGAGATGAGCTTGGAATGAAGGGCTCCCACTTGGAGCATCAGTGGTTTGCCACAGCGACAATAGGGTCTGGCAGAGGTAGTCCATTCACTGAGGCAACAACCAAAGGCCTCTCCAGAGGGGTTTTGGGCAACTAGAGAAGATCTAACAGGTCTCTCCAGTCCAGATAGGCATATACCCGGTTCGTCTTTTCGCTGGACACTATGGTCACGGGGATGGACAATTTAGAAGAAAGTCCTTCTTCACCCAGGGTTGTCTCTCCAACCAACCCTAGGCTCTCTGGCGTTTGGGTGCACAGACGCACAAGATGGCCTCAGAGGCTGCAATACAGACAGAGTCCCGAAGTGCGTCCGTGTTGTCTCTCCTGGGTAGACAGCTTGAGATGGTCTATCCTCAAAGACTCCTTTGGAGGAACCGTTGATATGGACAGCAGGGGTTGCTGCGATGTAGGATTCGGGCTCCATCCCGACGGGCCTCTTGTAACCGTTCTTGGATCCTTATGTAAATCATGGCGGCCAGAAGGATGAGGTCATCCAGGGTGGATGGCAGATCTCGGACGGCAAGCTCGTCCTTAATCTCAGGGGACAGTCCCTGCCAGAATGTAGCCACCAAGGCCTCATTGTTCCACAACAATTCCCCCGCCAGTATGCGGAAGTGGATGGTGTACTCGCCCACGGAAGAGTCTCCCTGGCGAAGGTTCAGCAGGGAGGCAGCTGCCGACGAGACTCGCCCAGGCTCCGCAAACACTGTGATAAATGTCCGTAGGAACACCTGGAAGTGACGGGTTTCTGGTTCATGTGTCTCCCAGATAGGGTTCGCCCACGCTATGGCCCTGCCAGTGAGGAGAGAGATGATGAAAGTGACCCTTGCGCCATCAGTAGAAAATGCTCTTGCAATTGGATCTGGCACTGGTTCAAAAATCCCCTGCAGGTCCTCGCATCTCCATCATAGCGAGGACGTAGTGGCAGAGAAAATTGGGGATCAGCACTGCCAGGAGGTGTAGTCGGAGTGTCCGTAGTGCCAGGAGGTGTAGTAGGAGGAATGGCAGCTTGCACATCCAACCAATGTGCAATAATGTTCAACGCCTGGAGGAGTTGGTCCTGTTGAGGACTCACATCACTTGTGACGTCGTCATGGTCTCGGATTGACCAGCAGGGTCCGTGGACTGAGTGTACTGTCATGATCTGTGGGTATTGTGGACCCACTGGGCTGTACCGCCTTGACAGTATAGCATCTGGCCAACAGGATACGAAAGTCAAAGTCTATAGTTCGTATAGGTGTACCTGTGGTAACTCCAGATAGTAGCGATGGTAGGCTCGGATGGGACCTTGGCAGCAGGCAGACACCAGGCGTGGTGTAACAAGGAAGGCGTAGTATACAGCACAACAAGACTCCAACACTAAACAGCACTGGAACAAGATAGCACGGGATACAGGATACAGGTAGCAGGAATGGGAACACTGGAACTGGAAAACACTCAAGGGACCATTTGCAGAGACAGACACGGGTAGGTACAAACAACGCTAAGGCAATGCAGGAAGTGGCAGGACCCTTCTTATAGTCCAGGGTGCTATGGGAGCAATCAGCTCAATCTCACACATGTGTGCGCTCTGGCTCTTTAAGGCTGGGCTGAGCTCGCGCACTCACCCTAGTGGTCACTGAGGAACAGGACGGCCGCATGTGCTGTCATCTCTGGAGAGAAAGGCGTCGGCAGGATGGGAGGAGTTCGTGGTCAGCGACCACAAACGTTACACTTTGTTAATACTCTAGACAAATTGCATTGTGGGGGATAAGGGTCAGGCTTACAGTAATACATGCAGTGTCCTGCTATTCTGTAATGTTATGCTTAAGAAAGTAATTAGGGATTTGTTTTCCCTTTGGCTTACATATGACAGTGATTCAGATCAGAGCTGTGTAGTGAGGGAACTGCTTTTGACCTTGGATTTCTGAGTAACAATTAGTAGTTAATAGCAATAGAATTAATGGCACTGGAATTCCATGCATTTCCCCAAATAAGATCTGAAATTGTGAGCTGTGCTTTGAACGTTGTGCTCCCAAATATATGAAATCAGTTTTTTCTTAGGCTGGGTTCACACGTGGCGGAATTTCACTTAAATTCCGCTGCGGACACTCCGCAGCGTTAATCCGCAGCGAAGCCGTTTCTGCATTGACTTCCACTTCTATTTAGAAGTGTTCGTTTAGACGATGCGTAACATTCCGCTGCGGAGCATAGGCTGCGGAGCGGAATTTGGTGTCCGCAGCATGCTCTGTCTGTTGCGGAGCAGTGGCGGACTCATGGCGGAATTTCTCCATTGACTTCAATGGAGATTCTAAGTTCCGCAATGAAGTCCGCAGCTGTCATGCACATGTTATGTGTGCTGCGGATACGTCTTGCTTTTTTGCCATGACATTTCTTCATTCTGGCTGGACCTATGTATTTCTAGGTCTACAGCCAGACTGAGGAAGTCAATGGGGCTCCCGTAATGACGGGAGCGTTGCTAGGAGACGTCTGTAAATAGTCACTGTCCAGGGTGCTGAAAGAGTTAAGCGATCGGCAGTAACTGTTTCTGCACCCTGGACAGTGACTACCGATCCCAATATACAGCAACCTGTAAAAAAAATAGAAGTTCATACTTACCGAGAACTCCCTGCTTCTGTCTCCAGTCCGGCCTCCCAGGATGACGTTTCAGTCTAAGTGACGGCTGCAGCCAATCACAGGCCAAGCACAGGCTGCAGCGGTCACATGGACTGGCGCGTCATCCAGGGAGGTCGGGCTGGATGCCGAAAGAGGGACGCGTCACCAAGACAACGGCCGGTAAGTATGAAATTCGTTTACTTTCACTAGGGAAAGTGCTGTCCCTTCTCTCTATCCTGCACTGATAGGGAGAAGGGAAGCACTTTTCCCGCAGTCCGCAGCAGCTAGTCCGCATCAATTTACTGCACATTTTGTGCAGATCCGCAGCAGAATCTGCAACGCAGATTCTGTGCGGCATTGATGCGGACAGTTGCGGAGGAAATCCGCCACGTGTGGTCATGCCCTTATTGTTAAGATCTTAAATGCAGGGTCTTCTATGTTGAACCTCTATATAGGATCTACTTCATTTTTATGAAAAAGTATCATTTTGATATAAAACAATTAACTTCGTAACCAACGTCCAAATCTAATAAAATTACTCTTTAAAATAAAAATGTTTCACTTAAAGAGGCTCTGTCACCAGATTTTGCAGCCCCTATCTGCTATTGCAGCAGATCGGCGCTGCAATGTAGATTACAGTAACGTTTTTATTTTTAAAAAACGAGCATTTTTGGCCAAGTTATGACCATTTTCGTATTTATGCAAATGAGGCTTGCAAAAGTACAACTGGGCGTGTTGAAAAGTAAAAGTACAACTGGGCGCGTATTATGTGCGTACATCGGGGCGTGTTTACTACTATTACTAGCTGGGCGTTGTGTATAGAAGTGTCATCCACTTCTCTTCACAACGCCCAGCTTCTGGCAGTGCAGCACTGTGACGTCACTCACAGGTCCTGCATCGTGTCGGCACCAGAGGCTACAGATGATTCTGCAGCAGCATCGGCGTTTGCAGGTAAGTCGATGTAGCTACTTACCTGCAAATGCTGATGCTGCTGCAGAATCAAGTGTAGCCTCTGGTGCCGACACGATGCAGGACCTGTGAGTGACGTCACAGATCTGCACTGCCAGAAGCTGGGCGTTGTGAAGAGAAGTGGATGATACTTCTCATCAGAACGCCCAGCTAGTAAAAGTAGTAAACACGCCCCGATGTACGCACATAATACACGCCCAGTTGTACTTTTACTTTTCAACACGCCCAGTTGTACTTTTGCAAGCCTCATTTGCATAAATACGAAAATGGTCATAACTTGGCCAAAAATGCTCGTTTTTTAAAAATAAAAAACGTTACTGTAATCTACATTGCAGCGCCGATCTGCTGCAATAGCAGACAGGGGCTGCAAAATCTGGTGACAGAGCCTCTTTAAGCTGGAGGACTGCATAGATCTTGGTGCCAATCTTAGATGGTCACCAAGAGCAGTTATCCTATCTAAATGCTAATGTCCCTTAAAGGGGTATTCCCATATTAGACATTTATGGCATATCTACAGGAAATGTGTGATGTGTGATTGTGGGTTCTAGCTCTGGGAACCGCACCTATATCAAGAACGGGGATCACCCGACGCCTGTTTCGCCTTGTATGGCGGCCATAAGCCACCGATTCCAGACGGGGACTAGTGGAGAGGAACCCTTTATGCACGTGGAACTCTCATTGAATAAATTGGAGAAAGTCGCGATAATGGGTAAGGAAACCAGTTAAATCCTCATGGTTTAATTCTACATAAAATGTTCAGTAACTTTGTAGATACACCATTCACCCATGAAGCAGCTTTTACATTTTTATTGATTGCCCTGTGGTTTATCAGCAGATTCGACAAGTGACCTTACAGCTCGGCTTTGTACAATTGTAATTGAAGCTCCCAAAATGCACTTCACACTGGTAACAGAAATCTAGAAAAACTCTAAGTGCAGCTCTGCATTTGACTGGGGTAATTTAAGTTTAATACAAATTAAATGAAACAAAGTAATTGTAAAAATTCTCAACTGTATTCATAGCTGTGAAATATCGTAGATGTGTTGTACACAGGGCCGGCGTCAGCACCCGGCGAACCCGGGCAAGTATCGGGGCCCACTACCTTGGGGGGGGGGCATACTCGGCCGCCGGGTGCTGACGCTGCCGTCATGGCTCTCCTCATGGCTAGAGAGAAGACAATGAGGAGAGGCAGCCAGGCTGAGACTGAGGTGAGCGCTGTCCTGGTTCAGCCTCCTACCCCCCTGCCCCTTATTAACTTAAAAAAGTTATTGACGGGCCGACGCTAGGAATTGGGGGAGGGGGGGGGGGTTTTGGCTGTTTGCAAGGGGGTGTTGGCTGTTAGCAAGGGGGAGTATTTGGCTGTTAGCAAGGGGGGTTTTTGGCTGTTAGCAGGAGGGATTTGGCTGTTAGCAGGGGGGGATTTTGACTGTTAGCAAGGGGGGATTTTAGCTTTTAGCAAGGGGGGATTTTGGCTGTTAGCAAGGGGGGGATTTTGACTGTTAGCAAGGGGGGATTTTAGCTGTTTACAAGGGGGGGGTCTAAGCATCTCGCTGACTGCAAAGGGCTCTATTGGGGGGATTATCTGCAAGTAGGTTGTCTGAGCATCTATGACTGCTCAGTGCTCTGAGCCCTCAGCAGTCAGAGTCAGACCCCCACACTTTCAGTATAGTTCTTCCCCATAGAGCCCTCAGCAGTCAGTCAGATGCTCAGTACCAGGGCCGGCATTAGCACCCGCTGTCCTTTGGGGGGCTCACTCGGCCGCCAGGTGCTTCCTTATGCTGCAGTCATGGCTCCTCCAGGAGCGGAATCCCCGGCCAGAGCGATGCTGACAATCTTGCTGGGTATTCCGCTCCTAGAGGAGCCCCTGACATCACTGTCCATATATATGGACTGTGACGTCAAGTGCTCCTCTGGGACCGACAATGCTCTGGCTGGGGATTCCACTGTTAGAGGGAGCCCCAATAGCACTATCTACAGGGAGGGGTGTGTGGCACTATTTACAAGGAGGTGTGTGAGACTTTATCTACAGGGAGTGTGTGGCACTATCTACAGGGAGCAGTGTGTGGCATTATCTACAGGGGGCTGTGTGTGGTAATATCTTCAGGGGGATGTGTGTGGCACTGTCTACAGGGGCTGTGTGTGGCATTATCTACCAGGGGCAGTGTGTGGAATTATCTACAGGGAGAAGAGTGTAGCATTATCTACAGGGGGCTGTGTGTGGCATTATCTACACGGTGTGTGTGTGGCATTATCTACACGGTGTGTGTGGGGCATTATCTACATGGGCCTGTGTGTGGCATTATCTACAGGGGGCTATGTGTGGCATTATCTAGAGGGGGCAGTGTGTGCCATTATCTACAGGGGATGTGTGTGTGGCATTATCCACAGGGGGCTGTGTGTGGCATTATCTACAGGGGGCTGTGGCATTATCTACAGGGGGCACTGTATCTATAGGGGCATAAACTGGGGGCCTAACCTCTATGTGGGGGCATAAACAAGGCCTAACTTCTATATGGGGCACAAACTGCCGGTTTACTGCAGCTGTGAGTTCCCCCGCAAAGGGGCCCACTAAGTTTGTGTTGCCCAAGGGCCCACATAAACTTGGAGCCGGCACTGGTTGTACAAAAGGGGGATTTTCATTTAAGGCACTGTTCGGCCCCACAAAAATACTGTCATACGTATACAACTCCTTTTTGATGATGTACAAAGAGACAAAATCCATCAGTATAAGTATGGAAGACCGGCCATTTTTATTAAAGGGTAACTAAACTTTCAGAAAACTTCTGACATGTCATAGTAACTTGTCAGAAGTTTTGATCATGGTGGTCTGAGCACTGAGACCCCCACCGATCGCCAAAATAAAGCGGCAGAAGTGCTCGGGTGAGCGATGAGCCGCTTGGTTTCTGATCGGCATTTCTCGGAAAGCTGATGTAACGGTGTATGGACTCAATAGAAAGTCTATGGGCCTTAGACGTCTACATCAGTCAAGGAGTCATTATCTAGTTATATTGCGTCATTTGTTGAGTGTCAAGGTCGGGGACAGCACCGTTCCTTATAAGAATTCCTTTAAGAATGCGGAATCATGACGACTGCTCCCTCCTGATGCCAGTAAGTGGGATCTTCTCCAAGACTTTTGCCAATGCAGCGAAAACAAAGGTAATGAAAGAAAAACAATATCAGCGAGCGGGTGATTCCATAAGTGTCAGTGTTCCTGGGAAGGTGGGCAGGGACCCTGGGGTCGGCTTTGATGTCGCCTGGTATGACACTTCTCTATTTTCCGCTGCAGCTGCTGGGAGAACAAAATCTTGTGGACCACAGGAAACATTTACATTACAGTTCGGATTCAGCCCACAGATACTCCCAAGTCTTCACCCGGTGTATGCAAGACATTAACTTGCTGTCAGGATGATGGATTTCCTATTCTTGGGTTAATTAGATATAGCCTCCTGTGTGTCTGCTACTTAAAGAAATGATGAGAGTTTGAAAATACACTATATGGCCAAAAGTATATGGATCCCCTCCTAATTATTGAGTTCAGATATTTCAGCCACATCCATTGCTAAAATTTGCATAAAATCAAGCACAGAGCCATGTCATCTCCATAGACAAATATTGCTTGTATTATGGGTCGTACCGAAGAGGTCAGTGACTTTACATGTGGCACATTCATAGGATGCCACCTTTACCACAAGTCAGTCGGTAAAATGTCTGATCTGTTAGATATGCCCCAGTCACCTGTAAGTGTTATTATTATCGTCTACATCTGCCCAGGTCACCTGTAGGTGCTATTATTATCTGCTAGATCTGCCCCAGTCACCTGTACATGTGATTATTATCTGCTAGATCTGCTCTGGACACCTGTAAGTGTTATTATTATCTGCTAGATCTGCTCCGGTCACCTGTAAGTGCTATTATTATCTGCTAGGTCTGCTTCAGGCACCTGTAAGTGTTATTATTATCTGTGAGATCTGCCGCCGGTCACCCGTAAGTGTTATTATTATCTGCTAGATCTGCCCTGGTCACCTGTAGGTATTATTATCTGCTAAATCTGCCCGGTCACCTGTAAGTATTATTATTATTTGCTAGATCTGCCCTGGTCCCCTGTAAGTGTTATTATTATCTGCAAGATCTACCGCGATCACCTGTAAATGCTATTATTATATGCTAAATCTGCCTCTGACACCTATGAGTGTAATTCTAATATGCTAGATCTGCCCTGGTCACCAGCAAGTGCTACTATTGTGAAGTGGAAGCTTCTAGAACAGCAGCCCAGCCACAAAGCGGTAGTCCACATATATCATAGAGAGGGGCCACCGAATGCTAAATAAAGTGTTGTGTAATAATCACTTATCCTCTGTTATATTACTCACTACAGAGATCCACACTGCCTCTGGAAGTGACATCAGATGTCCACATACTTTTGGCCATATAGTGTATCTTAAGAGAAAATAAAGAGGCCTATCCCACATTGTAATTCAAGGGAACACTGTGTTCTGCATATTATTGAGTTCAGGTATTTCAGCCACATCCATTGCTAACAGGTGCATAAAATCAAGCACACAGCCATGTCATCACCATGAGGGGCGGTGCATGACGCAGGTTGTTAAGGAAGACCTATGAGAGAATTCCTGTGTCATGCCCCGCCCCCAAATGCCACACCCCACAATATCACTTGTTTTACAACATTAGAAGACGTCATTGTTGTCTATAAATTGGGAATGAGAATTAACAAATCCTTGTCCCTGCGGCTGATATTTCTGAGATCTTCAGGGCTCCAAAGTGGGTTGACAATGCTGCCATTAAACTCAATGGGGTTATAATGATAATTTGTAAACTAGGGCCACTACCAAAATAATCATCTTACAATGAAATATCAGAAGATGTATATAATGAACAATCACTTCAACATCTCCTACTTTTATTGCCCTTATTCATCCTTGCGCAAATCTATTGTTTTTTTGTATTTTTTATTTTTTACTGCTCCAATGCATCATAAATAAAAAATGAATCATCTTTTCAAATAATCTTGATTAAAAATGTCCGGTTGTTTTTGGTATACATCTCCTATGTAGACCTATGTGTCGCCATGGTTACAGACTACAAGCAAACCCTGCGTAGTCTGACCTACAGTCATGTGTTTCCCCAATGCCTTACCCCAGAAGAGTGGAGTAACACATAACTTCAGGCTCACACGACACAGGGTTTGTTCATAGTATGTAACCATAGAAACACATAGATCTGCGTAGGAGCTGCATACCAAAAACAATAGGAAATTTTGAGTTGAAACCTTAGCAAAAGATTGCATACCCTTTTAGTAGTTATATAGCTGATATTGTTGTAGACATGACCACAGACCTGACTTTAGAAATAGTAAAAGCACTTTTTTCTACACTATAATTCTTCTATTGATCTTTTTTTCCCCCTTATTTTTTACAGCCTAGTTTTACGTTGATACTTTACGTAGATAAGTCACAACTCCCATGGGATCGGTAATGGCTGCCACTTAATGTTGTCACTTTTTAGAACAGTTATAACTAAGAAACGGTTGGGCAGAATTGTGGAAAAACCAAAAGAAAAAAAACCTCAAGGGCTAAACTTTTATTGGTGATTTTTTTAATTTTTGGTGGAAAGGCACTTTAAGCATTTACCCCCATAAAATAGATAAATCGTTTAGAGAAATCTAGAACAAAAAGTTGCAGATTCTTACAGCAGCACAAGGTTACACTTTCGGTGTCAGTTTGCATTCTCTTAATATTATGTGGGTCTGGTGAGCGGTGGTCCCCGTTACCTCCAGCAGCCCCCTAATTGCCCTGATTCAGTTCACCACAAGGTCAGACTTCAGTAAAGTCTGGATATTAGCCGCAGATTTCATTCAGTGATTAACAAAGATCAAGTTTCCATTTTACACATTAAAGAAAACCTCTAAAAGGTCTCTTTGTGGTGTCTTATGATGCACTTGCCCCGGTCGGCGGCGAAGACGTTTGAACAAAATGATGTTTAATGGCTCAGAGCTGGTGGAACGTGGAACCTGCTGGAATGTCAGGAGTAATGATTCCCGGGCACAGACCATTAGGAGTTTGATGTTACATTAAAGAACTGAAGTAAAAAAAGGAATATTTATTCTGTAAATCAGCCGTCTATAAGAGGAATCACGCAATCTGGATCACTTAGTGCTCCGCCAACCATTGCGCCCATGGTACTTATGGGACACTCCTGCTGGTCTATAAAGGCTCAGGCCAGGCGTAACATGACCCTTCTGGCCCCCAAAACTAAATCTGTGCCTACCCTCCCCCCAAACGATCTTATGCCATTATTAGTAATTCTATCGTCTGATGTGGTAGATGGGCCATAGGGCCCCTCCTACACCAAGTCCCTAATGCAACTGAAATCTCTGCACCCCCTTTAGTAGTGGTCTCCAACTTGTGGCTGGTGGGATAACTACAACTGTCCCTCATAGACGTCTAATGGGTAAATTAAGGACTATAGGTTTAGAAAGTAGAGTTTGTAATTGGATTGAGAATTGGCTCAAGGACCGTATCCAGAGAGTTGTGGTCAATGATTCCTTCTCTGAATGGTCCCCGGTAATAAGTGGTGTACCCCAGGGTTCAGTGCTGGGACCACTATTATTCAACTTATTTATTAATGATATAGAGGATGGGATTAATAGCACTATTTCTATTTTTGCAGATGACACCAAGCTATGTAATATAGTTCAGACTATGGAAGATGTTCATGAATTACAGGCAGATTTAAACAAACTAAGTGTTTGGGCGTCCACTTGGCAGATGAAGTTTAATGTAGATAAATGTAAAGTTATGCACCTGGGTACCAACAACCTGCATGCATCATATGTCCTAGGGGGCGCTACACTGGGGGAGTCACTTGTTGAGAAGGATCTGGGTGTAATAATCTGCAGCATCATATGTCCTAGGGGGCGCTACACTGGGGGAGTCACTTGTTGAGAAGGATCTGGGTGTAATAATCTGCAGCATCATATGTCCTAGGGGGCGCTACACTGGGGGAGTCACTTGTTGAGAAGGATCTGGGTGTAATAATCTGCAGGCATCATATGTCCTAGGGGGTGCTACACTGGGGGAGTCACTTGTTGAGAAGGATCTGGGTGTAATAATCTGCAGCATCATATGTCCTAGGGGGAGCTACACTGGGGGAGTCACTTGTAGAGAAGGATCTGGGTGTAATAATCTGCAGCATCATATGTCCTAGGGGGCGCTACCCTGGGGGAGTCACTTGTTGAGAAGGATCTGGGTGTAATAATCTGCAGGCATCATATGTCCTAGGGGGAGCTACACTGGGGAGTCACTTGTTGAGAAGGATCTGGGTGTAATAATCTGCAGCATCATATGTCCTAGGGGGAGCTACACTGGGGGAGTCACTTGTAGAGAAGGATCTGGGTGTAATAATCTGCAGCATCATATGTCCTAGGGGGAGCTACACTGGGGGAGTCACTTGTTGAGAAGGATCTGGGTGTAATAACCTGCAGCATCATATGTCCTAGGGGGAGCTACACTGGGGGAGTCACTTGTTGTGAAGGATCTGGGTGTAATAATCTGCAGCATCATATGTCCTAGGGGGCGCTACACTGGGGGAGTCACTTGTTGAGAAGGATCTGGGTGTAATAATCTGCAGCATGATATGTCCTAGGGGGCGCTACACTGGGGGAGTCACTTGTTGAGAAGGATCTTGGTGTAATAATCTGCAGGCATCATATGTCCTAGGGGGGGCTACACTGGGGGAGTCACTTGTTGAGAAGGATCTGGGTGTAATAATCTGCAGCATCATATGTCCTAGGGGGAGCTACACTGGGGGAGTCACTTGTTGAGAAGGATCTGGGTGTAATAATCTGCAGCATCATATGTCCTAGGGGGCGCTACACTGGGGGAGTCACTTGTTGAGAAGGATCTGGGAGTAATAATCTACAGGCATCATATGTCCTAGGGGGAGCTACACTGGGGGAGTCACTTGTGGAGAAGGATCTGGGTGTAATAATCTGCAGCATCATATGTCCTAGGGGGCGCTACACTGGGGGAGTCACTTGTTGAGAAGGATCTGGGTGTAATAATCTGCAGCATCATATGTCCTAGGGGGAGCTACACTGGGGGAGTCACTTGTTGAGAAGGATCTGGGTGTAATAATCTGCAGCATCATATGTCCTAGGGGGCGCTACACTGGGGGAGTCACTTGTTGAGAAGGATCTGGGTGTAATAATCTGCAGCATCATATGTCCTAGGGGGAGCTACACTGGGGGAGTCACTTGTTGAGAAGGATCTGGGTGTAATAATCTGCAGCATCATATGTCCTAGGGGGTGCTACACTGGGGGAGTCACTTGTTGAGAAGGATCTGGGTGTAATAATCTGCAGGCATCATATGTCCTAGGGGGCGCTACACTGGGGGAGTCACTTGTTGAGAAGGATCTGGGTGTAATAATCTGCAGGCATCATATGTCCTAGGGGGAGCTACACTGGGGGAGTCACTTGTTCAGAAGGATCTGGGTGTAATAATCTGCAGGCATCATATGTCCTAGGGGGTGCTACACTGGGGGAGTCACTTGTTGAGAAGGATCTGGGTGTAATAATCTGCAGCATCATATGTCCTAGGGGGCACTACACTGGGGGAGTCACTTGTTGAGAAGGATCTGGGTACCAACAACCTGCATGCATCATATGTCCTAGGGGGAGCTATACTGGGGGAGTCACTTGTTCAGAAGGATCTGGGTGTAATAATCTGCAGGCATCATATGTCCTAGGGCGCGCTACACTGGGGGAGTCACTTGTAGAGAAGGATCTGGGTGTAATAATCTGCAGCATCATATGTCCTAGGGCGCGCTACACTGGGGGAGTCACTTGTTGAGAAGGATCTGGGTGTAATAATCTGCAGGCATCATATGTCCTAGGGCGCGCTACACTGGGGGAGTCACTTGTAGAGAAGGATCTGGGTGTAATAATCTGCAGCATCATATGTCCTAGGGGGCGCTACACTGGGGGAGTCACTTGTTGAGAAGGATCTGGGTGTAATAATCTGCAGCATCATATGTCCTAGGGGGCACTACACTGGGGGAGTCACTTGTTCAGAAGGATCTGGGTGTAATAATCTGCAGGCATCATATGTCCTAGGGCGTGCTACACTGGGGGAGTCACTTGTAGAGAAGGATCTGGGTGTAATAATCTGCAGCATCATATGTCCTAGGGGGAGCTACACTGGGGGAGTCACTTGTAGAGAAGGATCTGGGTGTAATAATCTGCATGCATCATATGTCCTAGGGGGAGCTATACTGGGGGAGTCACTTGTTGAGAAGGATCTGGGTGTAATAATCTGCAGGCATCATATGTCCTAGGGGGCGCTACACTGGGGGAGTCACTTGTTGAGAAGGATCTGGGTGTAATAATCTGCAGGCATCATATGTCCTAGGGGGAGCTACACTGGGGGAGTCACTTGTAGAGAAGGATCTGGGTGTAATAATCTGCAGGCATCATATGTCCTAGGGGGCGCTACACTGGGGGAGTCACTTGTTGAGAAGGATCTGGGTGTAATAATCTGCAGGCATCATATGTCCTAGGGGGCGCTACACTGGGGGAGTCACTTGTTGAGAAGGATCTGGGTGTACTTGTAAATCATAAACTAAATAACAGCACAATGTCAATCAGCTGCTTCAAAGGCCAGCAAGATATTGTCGTGTATTATAGAGGCCTGGACTCGCGGGACAGGGATGTAATATTGCCACTTTACAAAGCATTAGTGAGGCCTCATCTAGAATATGCAGTTCAGTTCTGGGCTCCAGATCATACAAAGGATGAAAATTACAAAGAAGAGCAATGAAGCTAATTAGGGGCCTGGAGAATCTAAGTTATGAGGAAAGATTAAAAGAATTAAACCTATTTAGCCTTGAAAAAAGACGACTAAGGGGGGACATGATTATCTTATATAAATATATTAATGGCACATACAAAAAATATGGTGAAATCCTGTTCCATGTAAAACCCCCTCAAAAAACAAGGGGGCACTCCCTCCGTCTGGAGAAAAAAAAAGTTCAACCTGCAGAGGCGACAAGCCTTCTTTACTGTGAGAACGGTGAATCTGTGGAATAGTCACCGCAGGAGCCGTCACAGCAGGGACAGGAGACGCTGCAAAAAAGGCAAAGATCATTTCCTAGATCGAAAAAATATCAGCTCCTGTGTCAATGTGTAAAAATGTTTCCCATCCCTTGGTTGAACTTGATGGACATGTGTCTGTTTTCAACTGTACAAACTATATAACTATGTAACTATATAACTATGTAACTATATAACTATATAACTATATAACTATGTAACTATATAACTATGTAACTATATAACTATGTAACTATATAACTATGTAACTATATAACTATATAACTATGTAACTATATAACTATGTAACTATATAACTATGTAACTATATAACTATATAACTATGTAACTATATAACTATGTAACTATGTAACTATGTAACTATATAACTATATAACTATATAACTATTATTATGTAACTATATAACTATAACTATATAACAATGTAACTATGTAACTATATAACTATAACTATGTAACTATATAACTATATAACTATTATTATGTAACTATATAACTATAACTATATAACAATGTAACTATGTAACTATATAACTATAACTATGTAACTATATAACTATGTAACTATATAACTCTGTAACTCTATAACTATGTAACTATATAACAATGTAACTATATAACTATGTAACTATATAACTATGTAACTATATAACTATGTAACTATATAACAATGTAACTATATAACTATGTAACTATATAACTATGTAACTATATAATTATGTAACTATATAACTATGTAACTATATAACTATGTAACTATATAACTATGTAACTATATAACTATATAACTATGTAACTATATAACTATGTAACTATATAACTATGTAACTATATAACTGTGTAACTATATAATTATGTAACTATATAACTATGTAACTATATAAATATATAACTATGTAACTATATAACTATGTAACTATATAACTATGTAACTATGTAACTATATAACTATATAACTATATAACTATATAACTATGTAACTATGTAACTATGTAACTATGTAACTATATAATTATAACTATGTAACTATATAACTATAACTGTGTAACTATATAACTATATAACTATATAACTATGTAACTATGTAACTATGTAACTATGTAACTATATAATTATAACTATGTAACTATATAACTATAACTCTGTAACTATATAACTATGTAACTCCCAGCTTGAAGCTTGAGGATCACAAGTTGGAGAGGAGGCCATTGCCCTATAATAATGCCCCTGTGGTCAGGGCTGGACTATTTTGGAGTTGCACCACTCGACGTGCCTGATGTTTACCCGCTGCCTCTGTCTCCATTCACTTCTGTCGGAGCATTACCATCACATGACGGTTGTAAGTTGACCAAACGTGCATTCAATTTGCGCGTGTGTCTCTGTGTTGCAGATGCTCTGAGTAGAACATATCGTGTGAGTTCATATATTCTAATGGATCCGTCTGTCGCCGAGACCTAAATATATAAGAAACAAACACCTTGTAAGTCCTTCAGATGTCTGGTCCTCATGGTGCTGAGTCCGTTGATCTTTCTCTATTGACACGAATTCTTCACCAACCACTAATATGTCAGACGCGACATTCACAACATTATCGGCTGTTAAAGGGACTTACACTACAAGATACCTGCAATGAAGACATTGATGCTCTGCATGATAAACAGTTCTAAGTCCTGTAAATATCACCGGTGTTCTTTGCTGTTCTTGCATTGTTTTTGCACAATAGCTAATTACATGCAAAGACAATGTATATATAAAACCTGGACAGTGACATCCTCCTCACCTCCCAGATGCCTGAACATTCCCTTTCCCTGCCTGGAGGCTGTCTGTAAATGTTTAAAGCGTAACTAAACTTTCCAAAAACTTCTGACATGTCATAGTGACATGTCAGAAGTTTTGATCGGTGGCGTCTGAGCACTCAGGAAGTCTATGGGCCCGTACATGGACTTCCGAGAAAAGCCAATCAGAGGCGAAGTGGCTCAGCGCTTACTCGAGTGCTTCTGACACTTTGTTTTAGCCATCAGTGGTGGTCTCAGTGCTCGGACCCCCACGATCAAAACTTCTGACAAGTCACTATGATATGTCAGAAGTTTTTAGAAAGTTTTGTTACCCTTTAAAAGCCTTCTCAGTCACCACAAAATCCATCTAGTGTAATACAGTAAAACGTACTAGACAGGGAAGAGGGAGATGTAGCTGCAGCTTCTCTCTCTCTCTCTTTCTTGGTCTGTGAGACATCATGCTGTGAGAGGGGAGAGGGAGCAGCAGAGGCAAGCCATCTCATTGGCTCAGAGTTGTAAAAAAAATATGGTTCATAGTATGGGTGATATTCGTGCAGTGTATGAGGGACATATAAACAGTGAGACTAGCATGTGTCCGATAGGTGTGCGATTTGTGTGTGCGATTTGTGTGTACACATATTCATTGCGTGTGCTCTGTGCATTCATTGTGTTCTGCTACCATTCAATGTGTATGCTGTGTGTCCTTTAAGTGTGTGTGGCAGGCAAATGCCAGTGCAGACTCTGAACAAGCAGGGGGTGCTGGGAGATTTCTGCTCTGAAGCTTGCAGAATTGTGAGTGCAGCTCTAGATTATAATATTTCTCAGATATGTATTTTCAGTTCTATCTTGCAGGGGGGGAATTTCCTCTTTGGATTTGCAGAGTTTTGACATGATTTGTGTATTTTCTTCCTGGCAGATCAATGAATCAGATTTTTTTTTAGGCTGGCAGAGTTTTCTTTTCTCCAGCAAACATGAACTTTGCCATTACACGTGCAAATCAACTTGACCTCTTAACTTCCCAAAGCTGCCCCGTGTTGATTTCTGCTGGAGGTCTCAGGAGAACTTTTAGTTTACTTAATGAAATCAAGATGTTGCGGGTACAGGGCGGAGAGGTGCTGCGGGTGTAATGCTGGGAGTGCGGCCACATGACGGGATTCGTGGCTTTCTCTGGTATTTATTTTTTGCAGTTCTTGTGTGGAGATATTTAATCTAAGGATGTCTATAAACGCTGTCAAATCCGTTAAAAAAATAAAATAAAAAAATACCCGGAGGGACTTCTATCCTGCCCTGTGTGAACAGCGAACGGCTATAGGTGAAGACGGAGCTGAATTACAAACAGTGAAGGCGAAAGCTCCAGGGACTAAAACCTGCTGGTAATTGTCACCACACATGGGGGTGATGTGCTGTACAGACATGATACATAGTGACGTATAGACATAATGCAATGACATATATAAACAGTGTCGGCCTCGGTGCCCTGTTATTGGGCTCTCCATATAGCCTCATACAGTGTACAAATAAGTCTACCATACAATGCTTAATTATAAGCGCCATACAACATGGTGTATAATTGACATTTACATGCAGTTACCTAAAAAAGAATAATGCTATACAGTGCCAGCACACAAAAATAATATAGTGTATTGTGCCTAAATAGCAGCGTCCCACAATACCGAAGTAAATATCACCATACAGTGCTGTAATTATACCGCCATACAGTGACCATACAGCCCCATACACATAGTAATCTGATATCAGTGCTGTAATTATACCGCCATACAGTGACCATACAGCCCCATACACATAGTAATCTGATATTAGTGCTGTAATTATACCGCCATACAGTGACCATACAGCCCCATAAACATAGTAATCTGATATCAGTGCTGTAATTATACCGCCATACAGTGACCATACAGCCCCATACACATAGTAATCTGATATCAGTGCTGTAATTATACCACCATACAGTGACCATACAGCCCCATACACATAGTAATCTGATATCAGTGCTGTAATTATACCGCCATACAGTGACCATACAGCCCCATACACATAGTAATCTGATATCAGTGCTGTAATTATACCGCCATACAGTGACCATACAGCCCCATACACATAGTAATCAGATATCAGTGCTGTAATTATACCGCCGTACAATGACCATACAGCCCCATACACATAGTAATCTGATATCCGTGCTGTAATTATACCGCCATACAGTGACCATACAGCCCCATACACATAGTAATCTGATATCAGTGCTGTAATTATACCGCCATACAGTGACCATACAGCCCCCTACACATAGTAATCTGATATCAGTGCTGTAATTATACCGCCATACAGTGACCATACAGCCCCATACACATAGTAATCTGATATTAGTGCTGTAATTATACCGCCATACAGTGACCATACAGCCCCATACACATAGTAATCTGATATCAGTGCTGTAATTATACCGCCATACAGTGACCATACAGCCCCATACACATAGTAATCTGATATTAGTGCTGTAATTATACCGCCATACAGTGACCATACAGCTCCATACACATAGTAATCTGATATCAATGCTGTAATTATACCGCCATACAGTGACCATACAGCCCCATACACATAGTAATCTGATATTAGTGCTGTAATTATACCGCCATACAGTGACCATACAGCCCCATACACATAGTAATCTGATATCAGTGCTGTAATTATACCGCCATACAGTGACCATACAGCCCCATACACATAGTAATCTGATATCAATGCTGTAATTATACCGCCATACAGTGACCATACAGCCCCATACACATAGTAATCTGATATTAGTGCTGTAATTATACCGCCATACAGTGACCATACAGCCCCATACACATAGTAATCTGATATCAATGCTGTAATTATACCGCCATACAGTGACCATACAGCCCCATACACGTAGTAATCTGATATCAATGCTGTAATTATACCGCCATACAGTGACCATACAGCCTCATACACATAGTAATCTGATATTAGTGCTGTAATTATACCGCCATACAGTGACCATACAGCCCCATACACATAGTAATCTGATATCAGTGCTGTAATTATACCGCCATACAGTGACCATACAGCCCCATACACATAGTAATCTGATATTAGTGCTGTAATTATACCGCCATACAGTGACCATACAGCTCCATACACATAGTAATCTGATATCAATGCTGTAATTATACCGCCATACAGTGACCATACAGCCCCATACACGTAGTAATCTGATATCAATGCTGTAATTATACCGCCATACAGTGACCATACAGCCTCATACACATAGTAATCTGATATTAGTGCTGTAATTATACCGCCATACAGTGACCATACAGCCCCATACACATAGTAATCTGATATCAGTGCTGTAATTATACCGCCATACAGTGACCATACAGCCCCATACACATAGTAATCTGATATTAGTGCTGTAATTATACCGCCATACAGTGACCATACAGCCCCATACACATAGTAATCTGATATCAGTGCTGTAATTATACCGCCATACAGTGACCATACAGCCCCATACACATAGTAATCTGATATCAGTGCTGTAATTATACCGCCATACAGTGACCGTACAGCCCCAAACACATAGTAATCTGATATCAGTGCTGTACAGCGTCTGAATAATACACATACACACAATTCTCAGATGAAAAGCCATCTGGGGTGACCCCTTCCTTATGGGGTGGCTGATCCGCCCTGAAGGACTCCACAGGTCGCACATCCGTAATGCCGGTCTTAATGCAAGACACATTTTATCACATTGGGATTTATTTATCAATGCAATGAAAAGAATAGCGATCAGGCTGAACGTCATATTTAATAAGCCATGAGCCTTTTTTTTCCAGCACTTGTGAAGTGTCAAATAAGCGGATGTGGTTTTATAGTCACATCGAGTGCAACTTTTTTGGTAAGAAAACATCACCACTCATCCCAGCGATGGCCGGTAAGACCTATCATGGGACACGGAATCCTGTTGGAGCTCCGTAGCTGTGCCCTATTCATCAGCATGCTGTGTGCCATATTGATGGGGCATGGGTGTGTATTAGTATTAGTAAATACGCTCCATTGGAAATAAAAATTATGCATTGTGACTTGTAGAAATATCGTAACAATATAAATAAAATACATGAGGATTATCTGTTATTTGCTGGTAGGTGTCTCTGCTCTGTCTCATAGAGGGGGTCCTGAGCAGGGACATCCATATGACCATAGAGAGCGAACGAAAAGGAGTCCTGATAGGGCAACCGCTTTAAAGATAATAAACTCTAACTTTCAATTTTTTTAAAAATCTGGCCCACATGTATCAAACTCCGGGCACCAAATTTTTAGCACATTTTTGGCGGAAATAATTCTGTATACCGTATGTGAGTGATTAGTGGAGTATTTGTGCCAAAAAGAATAACTGTTTGAGCGGCATGCACCTCCATGTCACCGGCGTTAGAAAAGTGGGTGCGGCCATGGGCGGAGTTACTTTCTAGCCATATTTATGAAATGCAAGTTTTTAAAAAAAAAGTTACATAAAAGTCACATTTGCACATTACCAGCAGGCTGGCTTAAAGTGAAAGCCATAAATGTAAATCAAACTCACCTCATCTCCTCCAATTTAAATGCGCCAAATTTTACAAATGGTGTACAACATTCGATTCATTTGTCCTAAATAAAAGCTGCAAAAGAAAATGCGACGTGTAACAAGTCAATATTGATACATGCGGAGCAGAGCGTCAGAAGTGAGGGACATTTGCGCCATGCTCATAAGTTCGTAAACATGGAGTCTAAAGTGGGCGTGGCTTACTGCTTGGTTGGGATTTAGACATATATGAAATGCAACTTTTTAAAAAGTTGTAAAAAAAAGGGTCGGAAATTTGAACTATGTGGATGTAGTAAAAAATTTTTCATCTGATAGTAGCCAGGCTATCATTGGATCAACTCAATAATTGACCAGAAAATATTAAGAACGGGAAATCTTAAGAACGTAAGACGACATTTCATAAACAGCGGCCATTTTCGCATACAAATCAAATTAAAACTTCAGTCTGGTGGAAGGGGCAAAAAAAGTTTACTGTGACCTCTGACCCCTAACTTGCTCCGACACAATAAATCCTTCCAGTTCTCCAGGAGTTAAAGAATAAAAGTCAAACTCCCCCTAATGTGACAAGAATTACAGAGAGTAGGAGAAGTCTCTTATTTCACGTGTGTAAGAGCCGCGCCGCAATCAATCACGACGGACACGACCGACACACATTTCATTACAAGTGACTAATGAGGTGACATGGAAAATCTTCTGACATATCGGAGAATATATGGGGAACATATTGCAGATTGCTGGAGGTCCCGGGGAGAACTTATTTTCTGCACTTGTAACCCAACTTTTTTGAAGTTTTTTTAATTCTTTTTTGGCTTTCTCCCGTACTCATTGTTTGCCACCTGCTTGCAATGTACTACGAATGCCCCAATAATAACAGCGTGCAATGCCTAAATAATACCTCCATATACTGTATATCCACATAATACCTCCATATACTGCATATCCACATAATACCTCCATATACTGTATATCTACATAATACCTCCATATACTGCATATCCACATAATACCTCCATATACTGTATATCTACATAATACCTCCATATACTGTATATCTACATAATACCTCCATATACTGTATATCTACATAATACCTCCATATACTGTATATCTACATAATACCTCCATATACTGTATATCCACATAATACCTCCATATACTGCATATCCACATAATACCTCCATATACTGTATATCTACATAATACCTCCATATACTGTATATCCACATAATACCTCCATATACTGCATATCCACATAATACCTCCATATACTGTATATCTACATAATACCTCCATATACTGTATATCTACATAATACCTCCATATACTGTATATCTACATAATACCTCCATATACTGTATATCTAAATAATACCTCCATATACTGTATATCTACATAATACCTCCATATACTGTATATCTAAATAATACCTCCATATACTGTATATCTAAATAATACCTCCATATACAGTATATCTAAATAATACCTCCATATACTGCATATCTACATAATACCTCCATATACTGTATATCTACATAATACCTCCATATACTGTATATCTACATAATACCTCCATATACTGTATATCTAAATAATACCTCCATATACTGTATATCCACATAATACCTCCATATACTGCATATCTAAATAATACCTCCATGTACTGTATATCTACATAATACCTCCATATACTGTATATCTACATAATACCTCTATATACTGTATATCTAAATAATACCTCCATATACTGTATATCTAAATAATACCTCCATATACTGCATATCTACATAATACCTCTATATACTGCATATCTACATAATACCTCCATATACTGTATATCTACATAATACCTCTATATACTATATATCTAAATAATACCTCCATATACTGTATATCTAAATAATACCTCCATATACTGCATATCTACATAATACCTCCATATACTGTATATCCACATAATACCTCCATATACTGTATATCTAAATAATACCTCCATATACTGTATATCTAAATAATACCTCCATATACTGTATATCTACATAATACCTCTATATACTGTATATCCACATAATACCTCCATATACTGTATATCCACATAATACCTCTATATACTGTATATCTACATAATACCGCCATATACTGCATATCTACATAATGCCTCCATATACTGTATATCTAAATAATACCTCCATATACTGCATATCTACATAATACCTCCATATACTGTATATCTACATAATACCTCCATATACTGTATGTCTAAATAATACCTCAATATACTGTATATCTTAATAATACCTCCATATACTGTATATCTACATAATACCTCTATATACTGTATATCCACATAATGCCTCCATATACTGTATATCCACATAATACCTCTATATACTGTATATCTTAATAATGCCTCCATATACTGTATATCTACATAATACCTCCATATACTGTATATCTACATAATACCTCCATATACTGTATATCTACATAATACCTCCATATACTGTATATCTACATAATACCTCTATATACTGTATATCCACATAATACCTCCATATACTGTATATCCACATAATACCTCTATATACTGTATATCTACATAATACCGCCATATACTGCATATCTACATAATGCCTCCATATACTGTATGTCTAAATAATACCTCAATATACTGTATGTCTAAATAATACCTCTATATACTGTATATCTAAATAATACCTCCATATACTGCATATCTACATAATACCTCCATATACTGTATATCTACATAATACCTCCATATACTGTATATCTACATAATACCTCCATATACTGTATATCTACATAATACCTCCATATACTGTATATCTACATAATACCTCCATATACTGTATGTCTAAATAATACCTCAATATACTGTATATCTTAATAATACCTCCATATACTGTATATCTACATAATACCTCCATATACTGTATATCTACATAATACCTCCATATACTGTATATCTACATAATACCTCCATATACTGTATATCTAAATAATACCTCCATATACTGTATATCTAAATAATACCTCCATATACTGTATATCTACATAATACCTCCATATACTGTATATCTACATAATACCTGCATATACTGTATGTCTAAATAATACCTCCATATACTGTATATCTACATAATACCTCCATATACTGTATATCTACATAATACCTCCATATACTGTATATCTACATAATACCTCCATATACTGTATATCTACATAATACCTCCATATACTGTATATCTTAATAATACCTCCATATACTGTATATCTACATAATACCTCCATATACTGTATATCTACATAATACCTCCATATACTGTATATCTACATAATACCTCCATATACTGTATATCTTAATAATACCTCCATATACTGTATATCTACATAATACCTCCATATACTGTATATCTTAATAATACCTCCATATACTGTATATCTAAATAATACCTCCATATACTGTATATCTAAATAATACCTCCATATACTGTATATCTACATAATATCTCCATATACTGTATATCTACATAATACCTCCATATACTGTATATCTAAATAATACCTCCATATACTGTATATCTAAATAATACCTCCATATACTGTATATCTACATAATACCTCCATATACTGTATATCTACATAATACCTGCATATACTGTATGTCTAAATAATACCTCCATATACTGTATATCTACATAATACCTCCATATACTGTATATCT
Organism: Rhinoderma darwinii; assembly: GCF_050947455.1. Taxonomy (NCBI): domain Eukaryota; kingdom Metazoa; phylum Chordata; class Amphibia; order Anura; family Rhinodermatidae; genus Rhinoderma; species Rhinoderma darwinii. Next base: position 7,545,379 of record NC_134693.1, read on the forward strand.
ACATAATACCTCCATATACTGTATATCTACATAATACCTCCATATACTGTATATCTACATAATACCTCCATATACTGTATATCTACATAATACCTCCATATACTGTATATCTACATAATACCTCCATATACTGCATATCTACATAATACCTCCATATACTGTATGTCTAAATAATACCTCCATATACTGTATGTCTAAATAATACCTCAATATACTGTATATCTTAATAATACCTCCATATACTGTATATCTACATAATACCTCCATATACTGCATATCTACATAATACCTCCATATACTGTATATCTACATAATACCTCCATATACTGTATATCTACATAATACCTCTATATACTGTATATCTACATAATACCTCCATATACTGTATATCTAAATAATACCTCCATATACTGTATATCTAAATAATACCGCCATATACTGTATATCTTAATAATGCCTCCATATACTGTATATCTAAATAATACCTCCATATACTGTATATCTACATAATACCTCCATATACTGTATATCTAAATAATACCTCCATATACTGTATATCTAAATAATACCTCCATATACTGTATATCTAAATAATACCGCCATATACTGTATATCTTAATAATGCCTCCATATACTGTATATCTACATAATACCTCCATATACTGTATATCTAAATAATACCTCCATATACTGTATATCTACATAATACCTCCATATACTGTATATCTAAATAAAACCTCCATATACTGTATATCTACATAATACCTCCATATACTGTATATCTAAATAATACCTCCATATACTGTATATCTAAATAATACCTCCATATACTGTATATCTAAATAATACTTCCATATACTGTATATCTAAATAATACCGCCATATACTGTATATCTTAATAATGCCTCCATATACTGTATATCTACATAATACCTCCATATACTGTATATCTACATAATACCTCCATATACTGTATATCTAAATAATACCTCCATATACTGTATATCTACATAATACCTCCATATACTGTATATCTAAATAAAACCTCCATATACTGTATATCTACATAATACCTCCATATACTGTAGATCTACATAATACCTCTATATACTGTATATCTACATAATACCTCCATATACTGTATATCTAAATAATACCTCCATATACTGTATATCTACATAATACCTCCATATACTGTATATCTACATAATACCTCCATATACTGTAGATCTACATAATACCTCCATATACTGTATATCTACATAATACCTCCATATACTGTATATCTACATAATACCTCCATATACTGTAGATCTAAATAATACCTCTATATACTGTATATCTAAATAATACCTCTATATACTGTATATCTAAATAATACCTCCATATACTGTATATCTACATAATACCTCCATATACTGTATATCTACATAATACCTCCATATACTGTAGATCTAAATAATACCTCTATATACTGTATATCTAAATAATACCTCTATATACTGTATATCTAAATAATACCTCCATATACTGTATATCTTAATAATGCTACCATACAGTGCCCGCATAACACCACCAAATCTTTTATATTTACAATATCCCCATACAACGCCTAAATAGTCTACGGACTAATGGTAAAGTCCCGATGGTCCCCCAAACTCTCAGGTTGCTTCTTGGGGTCCTTTAATTGGGGGACACCTAGAAAAGGGTTCCCTGGACCATTTTAGCACCCCCTAAAGTTGGCCCTGTGCCCCGTATGGACAAGGATATGACTGCTTCAATGCTACATACTATATATTTTTGTGCTGTCCTCCTTCATCACATCAAACTGAATTATTGTTTTTGTGCAAATTCTAAAAACAAAGATGTATCTTTTTCTACATGATTGTAGCCTGTATTTAATCACACCGCCACACACACTCTCTGCCACTTTATAACAATATCGCAGTTACAATTCGTCCTTGGATTACAATGGGGAGTTTTTGAATATTTTTTTTATTGACCATATGGATATGAAGGGGTAAGCATCGTGGTGGTTCAGTGTTCTCTGTTCCTGTCCCCCTGAGTAGTGAGTGCCCATCCCCCCTCTGCTATCACCTCATTACACTCCTGACCAACTTTACATTATTTATGGGCCAGTCCAGGTTTAATGGGCAGTTCAGCCGGGCTCAATTCCCTAATACATTCAATATGTGGAGCAACTGCTTCATCCAGTAGGGAAGGTAGAAGAGAACATTTACATTTAGTTAAACAGGAGCCATGAGCGGATAATCAGAAATGTGACATTCTATAGTTGTACATTTATAAGCTTTGTAATGATCAGGCCTCGTCTCTGGATCTCGTGGACGCTGAGGTGTCTTACTTATGGGCAAGAACTTCCTAAAATGGTTCTCTGCTTTGGACAATAGCAAATTTTTATAATGGTTCCTTGACAAAAAACTTATGGCAAAGTGTCCCCCTGCTGGGACCCCCAGCGATCAGCTACAACCTTTGGGGAAACCTGGCAGGAAGTGTTAAATTTCCCTGCAGTGCCACCACAGGAGAAATGAAGCATTACAGGGTTATGAGGGTCACTTTCGCATTTCTCTTTGGACTGTTTACTTCATTTAATCAGACATCAATGGGACCTGATAGGTGTTGGATTATCAGATATTTTGCATTATCGGACAATCATGGAAAAGAGTATAAAATTCCTTTGAAACTATAGTGAACAAAGACCGGGAGCCCAAAAAAAAGGGTAATACAAATCTGCTGTTATCACTAATACATCAACGGAGTCTCCTAATGTGTTCTCTCTGCTCAGTCTTCTGCTCCTGGTTTAGTGAAAATTCCACATAATATTGCAGATCAGTGCCGCAAACAAATGCTGGATTATCAGACTTTCTGCTTTATTGGGTGGCAAATTAAAAGAATGTCACTGTATTTGAAACATATACATATATTTCTGACCTGTGTAAAGTACAAATGATAGTCTATGGTAGCATAATATATAGTCTACTCATAAAGCCCCCAAATCATCACCTTGTGGTCATAAGTGGTAGTGCCAATTTTAATAACAACAATAGTAATAATAACAATAACAATAGTAATAATAACAATAACAATAGTAATAATAATATAAAAATAATAATAGTAATAATAATAATATAAAGATAATAATAGTAATAATAATATAATAATAATAATAAAAATAATATAATAACAATAGTAATAATAATATAAAAATTCTAAGGCTATGTACACACTGAGTTTTCTTACGAGTTTTTTTGACGCGGAAACCGCGCCGCAAAACTCGTCAAAAACGGCCCGAAAATGCCTCCTATTGATTTCAATGGGAGGCGAAGGCGTCTTTTTCCGGGGGGCAGTAAAACCGCCTTGCGGGAGAAAGAAGGGACATGCCCTATCTTCGGGCGTTTATGCCTCTGACCTCCTATTGACATCAATGGGAGGCAGAGAAAGCGTATTTTGCGGTGTTTTATGCCCGCGGCGCTCAATGGCCGCAGGCGAAAACCGAGGCGAAAATCGGCGTGCAGGGAGAGGAAAATCTGCCTCAAACTTCCAAACAGAATTTTGAGGCAGAATTTCCGCCTGAAAAAAACATAGCCATAGCCTAACCTAGCCTGTGTGAACATAGCCTAACAATAGTAGTAATAATAATAATATAAAATAATAATAATAATAATAATAATATAATAGAAAAATAATAATTCTACAATTATTATTATAATCATCATCATCAGTATCTTAAAGGGTATGTCCACCTTAGCAACACTTGTTTTATCGCCCCAATCAATGCATTTAAACGAAAAAAATAAAAACTTTAAAAAAATATAAAATTGTACACAGCTCCTACGCAGAGCTATGTACCTCCATTGTTACAGACTACGCAAGAGTTTGGTTATAGTCTGTAACCATGGACACACATAGTTCTGAATAGAAGCTGTATACACAATCTATTTTTTAGTTTACATGCATTGGATCAATGAAGAAATGGTTGAAAAAATCTAGATGCCCTTTAAGGTTTCTAATCACGCATGAATCCCCATAATCACGCTGCCAAGTGCATTTCTAGGTATTCATTTACTCTTTATAACTCTGCTACATCCGCACGCCATTACTAAACAAGCTTCTTCCCATACAATGCTACAATTTTTGGACATCAAATAATGAAGCGATGCATGGGAAAGTCTGAAGTCTGGCACTGAGCTGCGTGCTGCGCTGCCTGGCTGCAGTTCCATCGACAGTATTTTTATTGCTTTATGTATCTTTCCCATTAGTCCACCATATACGCTGGCCTGGCTACGAGACCTCTTTGATGAATCACGTCATCCGAGTCTTATAAAACCAAGTGTAAAACCATTTATGGGAAGACTCGGGGCTGAGCCTCTAAAATGCCATTTCAGATGGAGATTTTTTTCAGTTAATTATTTTAACCAAAACAATTAGAGCAGCAAACTGCTTATACGGGTCTACTGGGCCCTATGGGCTGTGCCTACAGTATACAAATGTATGTAAATATAAAAAAAAAGTCAACATAAAACCAGCGTAAAACATGAGCCACCTGCGTTTTTCTTCTGCAGAGCATTCAAGGTCCATCTCCTGAAGTTTGTAAGTCAGCTTTATTGGGCAGTGGAACCATTTGGCCCTTTTCAAAAATGTGTTTTATAACAACTGTAAAAACATCCCTCAAACATAGAACAACTAAAAATAAATATCATGCCCTTTGTTTGATCCATTAACTCAATTAACGTGCACACAACTAACTTTTCAAACAACTTATGTTGAACTAATAGTACACCGGACATAAAACAACTTTGTAATTTACTTACTGTTAAAATGTAGTTGTTTTAGCCATGCAAATTCTGTGTGAAGTTAGTGCCACTAGGTGTCCCTTCCTGTAATCTGCTGTTCACACCCTGATCTCAAGCATTGGCCGGCCCTGGTTACAGAGCAGAAATGACGGACTGTGGAAGGTGCGGGCGTGTTATTTCACTGCCTGTCCATACAAGTCTATGGAGATTGAGGGGGAGCAGGACGAGGGAGCCGAGAGAGAGAGTAAGTCAGCGACACACCCAGCATGTAAGTCTATAGAAGGGGTGGGGTCAGTAGGGTGGAAGTGGGAGCAGAGATACACAGAGACACTGCTGGTAAGAATTCTATGTCACCCCGGTGCTGGATACTCAGCTACGCTGCTCATTACTGCTGCACAATCTCCTCCTGCTGCTGGAACTTTTATACATGTGATAGCTAGAGATAGGAGAGCAGGATTCTCCTCTGTGTGAGGTGTATGGAAGACATGATAGCTGTTAGGCTCCACCCACTAAATTTGAGACAACTGAGAATTAGAGATAGAACCTACAAAGGGGAAAACTGTTAAATAATGCCAAATACTAGTCTTATAATGGCAATAAATAGTGATATTCCTCATGTACACACATATGGCAGCTTATTCTGAAAGTCACCTGAAAAGATAGGTATGCTTTAAAAGAAGACCCAAAGTTGGTCTTATGTTGGTAGGTGCCCTAGGTGGTATCCTCTCTTGGAGCCCACATCAATAACCATACAATACAGTGTCTAATTACAAGCACCATACAAAATGGTGCCCAGTCAACAGCGCATTTGTTGGCCAAATAAAACTTCCATACAGTTGTCTTAATGACAATCCGATACAGAGCCGCCATCATACACTGCAAAAATAATGTACTGTGCAGAGCCTAGCAGTACAATGTCTAAAAAAATACTGCACCACTATACAGTTCTCAAATAATACCAACATACAAGAACCAAACAGCTCAGTAGTCTAATAACAGGGCTATATAAATCACTATTCTAATATTTGTGGTGAGATTGCAAGTTTTGGGTGCCAGGCTCTCATTGGTGCCCACAACCGCAAGGGTGGCTGATGCCCCCTGTATGATCACATAGGTTGCAAACCCTAAAGACTGGATGGAGGGCGGCCATGAAAGTGACAAAATCTGCTCACACACTTTTATTACCTACAACTGGTTTGGTGCCGGCTCCAGGAGAAATCCTCTGCAGTTGTTCAAGTTTTACCACTTAATTGGCCCTATTAAATTTTACCCATCAAGGGTCAGACCAGTAAGAACTGAATTGAAAGGGTCAACACTAATGGTGGATCCCAAACCCATTATTGGCTAGTGGGCCCACCCATCCAATACCCAATCATGCAAGCTTCAAGCAGAGGTCTGACGAGTATAGTGCCCCCATCAGCCTCACCATAGAATGAGCCGGGACTCTCCTGTTCCTCCCTACCACAGTCCACCAGCCTTCTTTAGTTGCCAAATTTCATCCTCTTCCTTTCCATTACCCTGTCCCCACCTGCTGGTTCCAACCTTCTAGATCCTGTCTTGTGGCCCGCCCCTCTATCAGTCTATAATATCCGTATATTAGCATGTGAGTCTTCTGGGACCCCATGTTTAATGGGGTTGATACCTCAGGACTGGGGGGCTCATGGGGCATGGCACCTGGGGCTGGGTGCCAGGGTTGGAGCCAACAAGCTACACTGACTAGCACAAGGTATTAAGATCTTTGAGCTAGGAAACCCTATCTACTACTTTGCCCCAACTTCTATAATTTAAAGGGGTTTTATATTCATTTTTAATTGGGCCAAACAGTGTGAGAATATGAAGAGCTCACTCTTTGTTATACTGTATAAGTTCTGTTAGAAATTCTCCTGCTAAGAAGATGGAGGAGCAAGACAGAGGGAACCAAGACCTGCGGCATCCATGTTTTTGACTCTTAGGCCATGGCTTCTCGTGACAAGTCAGGAGCTCCAATCAGATAACTGTTTTGATTTTCTGCCGTGCACTCGTAAAATGACACCTGCAATCTGATTGGTTGATATAGGCCCAGTGTATTATGTGTTCCGCTTGGTTACCTATAGCTCATCTATGGTGGAGTAATGCCTATAAAGAATCTATAGGTCCGGTTTTATGTACACATTCCTCATACATGAATGATCTGATAAACAAATACAACATCCGGAGCCGAAGAACTACCCATAATACATTGCAATGTGTGAGCACTTCTAATAAAGAACAATGTCCCTTTAAGAAACTTTTTGTTATGAATTCTCCATTTTCGCAGCTGACGACACAAACTTGTTGCACAAATTTGACATTTTTTATTCTTGTGTGACCCAGTAAATCTTCTGGAAAAGTTGCATATTTTGTCACTGACCTTGTGTGAACTTTTTTCTCCTCACTACATGGAAAAATATAACAAAGTGGAGGCTTAAAGCAGCAATTATAAAACACACATTTCACAGGCAGAACATGTGACTCTCCAAGTAGCGCTAAGCATCATTAGTGTAATCAATCAAGGTGATCATCAAAGTGACTTGTGCTGTGGAAACTTCTGTAGAGACGGGGAAAAAGTTTTTTTTATGAGACATTTACATTTTAATTTGTTTTTATGTTTTTCATTTTTTTTTTTTTTTGCTTCCTGTCATTAAGGGTATGTGCACACACACTAATTATGTCCGTAATTGACGGACGTATTTCGGCCGCAAGTCCCGGACCGAACACAGTGCAGGGAGCCGGGCTCCTAGCATCATAGTTATGTACGATGCTAGGAGTCCCTGCCTCGCTGCAGGACAACTGTCCCGTACTGTAATCATGTTTTCAGTACGGGACAGTAGTTCCACGGAGAGGCAGGGACTCCTAGCATTGTACATAACTATGATGCTAGGAGCCCGGCTCCCTGCACTGTGTTCGGTCCGGGACTTGCGGCCGAAATACGTCCGTCAATTACGGACGTAATTAGTGTGTGTGCACATACCCTAAAGGATTTGTCTTACTCTGACAAGGCCTTTCCATATACTCTATTGTATTACATTAAATGTATGGCCAGACCAACCTTCCCCGGTGATATCAGCTGTTCTCTGTGGGTTTTCAGGGGGCGACTTCATTTTATAAAAAAGACGGTGGTCGTGATTTGAAAAAGAAAATAAAAATGGATAAAAAAATATGAATTTTTATTTGATCTATTTTTAACATTATTTTTGTATTATTTCTTTCATTATTGATTCTGTCGTGTTATTTTGCACATAAAACAGAGGTTTCAGCAGGGGCAGACTGGTGATCTGGGTCCCTAAGCAGGTCCCTAGGTTCCCTCTGGTCATGGGTCCTCGGTCATTGCCCTAATGCACCATTGGCCTGTCCATCACTGTGTTTCGGGTAGAACAGGTGGAAACTGACGACAAAATTGCATTGAAATCATAGGAACCTGTTACTCTCCATGTACCGATCCAGCCCCGCTCCCTGCACAGCCGGCCTGCTCTGATGATGGCACACAAGCGGCAGGATTTACAGAAATGATCTGCTGGGATCCGCTTCCTCGCCTGTATACAAGGTACATTCTGTTTAGCTAGTTACTTTTATTGATCCTTCCTGACCTTATAGATCGCCTTTGTCCTGATCCTTTGGATTTATGGTCTAGTCCTTCTTGTTTGACCACCTGGTATCGACAATCAGCCCGTCTCTTGGTTTCGTCCTTGTCTAATCCTCTTTGTTACATCTTCATCTGCTTTTCCGTTATCGACTTCCGGCTCCGTTCCTTACTTCAGCTAATCCAAACAGCGCACTTTGAGCCAATCGGTGACCGATTGGGGATCGCCACCTGATAATCTGACCGGGAAAGTCCATATGCCCTTACAGGGGTTCTAGGATGAAGAATGGGGAGATTCCTTAGTCTCTGTACCTCATTCCAACCAGCGACAAACCAATTGTAGCATAAGGATCCACTTCCCTGGTGAGAACCATAATAGAACCGTTGATGGATCTTTTAGAAATCATTATTTATACATTTTTTGACACATACGGAGCGAGGGCCAGGACGAGGTTTTCAGTGTTAGGTTTGGTATAAAACTGTAATTATAAATTTTACAGAGTGCATCGACTTTTTTCTGACAAAGAGGAAAAGGCCCAGCTGAGCTTGGACGCTCTCCCCTCCTTGGAGCAATGAAGAGAACAGGTTATTTATTGTTATTTTTGGCTGATGGGCTTCCAGACCTGCACACACTGACTTTGGCGGCTGGAGAATACAGAGCTGGAGCAGCGGACGATCCTGCCTTTATAACAGGGGGTGCCTGACAGGCCCTGGAACTCAAAAAGAGAAATTGTATATGAAATCCTGGAAATAGAAAAGCAAAAAATGAGTAAATTTCAATTTAATACAAACAATATTTCGCTTATAGTTTTTAGTTGTATATGGCCGCTTTTCATTCAGATTTATTGTGTTTATAGCTACGTCCAGGGGGTAGAGAAAAAATATTTTATTGAGAAAAAATTCCATTAGGAATTGAAATAATACTCTACTATAAGCAACAGAACATTATAACAACATAATACAAGGGGTCAGTGAAGTCACAAAATGTGGTGAAAAACCTGTACTAAATTACCTTAAGGGTCAATTCACACAGAGTTTTTTTTACACGTTTTTTGACGCGGAAACCGCGCCAAAAACGGCTAAAAATGGTTCCCATTGATTTTAATGGGAGACGGAGGCAATTTTCCCGCGAGCGGAAAAAACGGCTCACAGGAAAAAGAAGGGACATGCCCTATCTTCAGGCATTTACGTCTCTGACCTGCCATTGACATCAATGGGAGGCAGAGAAAGCGTATTTCGCTGCGTTTTTTTACCACGGCGGTCAACGGTAGTGGGGCGAAAAAATGCTGCGAATATTGGCGTGCAGGCAGAGGAAAATCTGCCTCAACATTCAAAACGGAATTTTGAGGCAGATTTTCTACCTGCAAAAACTCAGTGTGAACTAGAAGGGATCCTAAATAATAAATATGTGGGCCCCAAACCAACCAGACCAGTAAAACAATTACAAGTTCATACTTATTATTGCCCCCCCTGCTGAATATTGATTTGGCCCAAACCTGAAAGACCTACTACTATCACCACAAATATACTAAGGAAATAGAAATCTTACACAACAATCAACATATAGGTAAAGAATAAAGTATAATAATAATAATAATAATAAATAATAAATAATAATAATAATAATAATAATAATGAATAATAATGATACTAATAATAGTAATAATATTAATAATGCCGATAATAATAATAAATAATAATTATAATAATAATAATAATAGTGGTAATAATAAATAACAAATAATAATAGTAGTAATAATAATAAATAACGAATAATAAAAGTAATAATAATAATGATAATAATATAAATAATAATATTAAATAATATATTTTTTATCATGATTTTTTTTTTTTTAAACCCTCATAATTCTCTTATCGCACAGGGGATTGTTGCTGTCAGGCTTGTGTTATACGACCTTGTCACCGCATTCGACCTTCAGCTGTATATTTATTTTTCTGGATCGGACGCCTCAGAAGTTTCTTTCTCCTTTTTGTGTATTTTACACTTTAGACAAGTTGTTTCTCTTTGTAGAGATTTGCAGAATAAATTGCACATAAACCTGCAGATTAGGAGTGTGTTATGCCGGGCCGGGATTGATTTGGTGTGACGGTTCTTGCTGACAGTGTTCTCCGTCTGGCACGTAGCAGCAATATGTATCAGTGACTGCAAGGAAACACTCAGTCCTCAGGGTCTTATACACAGTAAATGGAACCGTCCTGTGGACCAAAATAAAACCCCAGACTCATTTCAAAGGACATTCAGTAATTTTTTTTTATTTCAATACTCAAACTATCCGTTTACACGATTAATGTAGTTCAAACAGGATTTCTTTCTAGAGAACAGGATATGGTGCACCTGCGGCTTCAATATCACATGTACTGGAACTTTTCATCATTTCTAATGAAGACTATTGCAACACTGTTCACATATCTGGAATAGGAAAGGATTTGATATTTAAAGTGATATTCCCAACTTAGATATTTATGGCATGTCCATGGGATATACCCAAAATGTCTAATAGTTGCAGGTCCCTCCCCTGGGACCCGCACCGTTCTCCATAACGGGGTCACCCGAACTCCATTCAGCCTGGTGGGAGGCTGCCTCATTTAGGTGTAAAATGAATGAAGAGGTGGCCACGCGGCTCTCTCAATTAATTTCTATTAAAGTTACGGAAGCAGCTGAGCTCGCTTAATCAGCTATTTCCATAACTCCTATAGAAGTGAAAGCAGAGAGACGCGCCCTTGGGTATCTTCATAGTTATTTCCACAAGAGCGATGTATGTATGTCCATTCCCTACGGCAGTGATCTCCAACCTGCGGCCACAGGCTGGAGACCACTGCCCTATGGCCTGAACATACTTGGGGCATTTCATATCAATACTTTCCTCCAGCATTTGTAAGTAAGTGTAGGTGACGGATCTCGGCATGAACTTGTCTCCTGCTAATTGAACTTTTTGGTGTTCCATTGCAGACCAAATATATTCATTTATAGCAAATTATTTATTATGGAGTCTAAAGGGGGTCCTAATTAGGTCTGTAGTAGAATCAAAGTCCATTGGCTGAAATGATCTGGCAGGAAGGTAATAACAGAAGGCTATGTTCACACGGCGGATTTTGCTTGGTGGGTCTCACCGCAAAATTATTCCTGCCATCGTTAGGAAGATTCCTACTCCCATTCCCTTCAATGGGAGGTTTGGACGGAATCGACCCGAAATAAGGCAGGGAGCTTTTTTTGTCGGCTAGCTGAAAAAATCAGCAAGCGGGAAAAAGAAGCGTCTGCCTCCCATTGAAATTAATGGGAGGTGGAATTTTGTGGCAGTTTCCACCACAAAAATTCCACCGTGTGAACACGGCCTCTGAGTATTCAAGTAACTATTCAAGTTTGGTACACGGATTAGCAACAACAGGTTGTAGGGTGAGGCAGAGACGTGGTCAGGAAATAATCTAAGCTCGGTATACAAATGAGCGACGACAGGGTGTTGCGGTAGACACAGACGTGGTCAGCAAACAATCCAAGCTCGCAGGATAAGACAGGAAAGAACTAGACTACAGGCAGGAAGCTCAATAGTCAGGCAATTAGAAAGTGCAAGGGCCAGACTTTTATAGTAAGCCAAAAAGGTGCGACCAATCAAGGTAATTAAGGCAAAGAATGCAGAGAGAGGTGAGAAGCTAGATAGTAGATCCAGTACTGTCACTGTCCAGCAGCACTTGTAGCTCAGGGAGAAGAGCCACTGCTGGGGGCACAGGAGTTTCTGGGTTCAGTTTCTGATAGTATTACTGACTAAAAATCCCCAAATAGGACATAAATAAATATTATTTATCTGAAATAACTGTATATAGGTTTCAGAAATATTGAATAGTTTACTTTAAACCTTCCTCTTGTGTGTGCTGAGTGTCAAACAACTGTAGCATGTGTGGTCTCTGTTACAAAATGCAGTTTTTGCATTTATTTTTTAAGCTAAAATCATTTATGGAACCTAAAGAGAAAAAATATATAGAAAATATATAGGGCCTTGTAGGTCTGCTCTCCCGCATTCAATTCGTGTCTGCATCTGCAGCAAAGCTGCGCTGTGTGAACAAGGCCTAACATCAGACACAGGATCACCAAAAATAGACCATATCCTGTGGATATGCCATTAATGTGTGAGTTGGGAAAAAGCCTTTAATCCCCCTCTCTTTCCCCTTTCTTTAGCTATTAATTCTTACAATTTATTGGTCCAATGAGACAATGTATCTTCCTTCCTTCTTCATATTCCACCTCTCATTTTTGTTTTCCACCAGAGTAATGTTATACGGTATGCAGGGGCAGGGGAGTAGCTAGGGGGGGCAGGCGGGGCATGTGCCCCGGGCGCAGTTCGGAGGGGGGCGCCAGCGCCACCTCTTCCTGCACTATAATTGTACCTGTGTCGCAAGGCCACAGGTACAATTAAAAGCAATGAATGACCGGGCACGTTCCGTGCCCGGCCATTCAGCGCCTTTCCACGAATGAAGCGACTGGTACCTTTTGTACCAGTGAAGCTTCCGTCGATGAAAGGCGCTGACTGACTGACAGGGAAAGTCATCCTGCCCAGCCAATCAGCGCCTTTCATAGACGCCGTCTTCAACCCCCTGGAGACCTGCACAGAAGAGAGCAGGTCTCCATGGCTGCCGGACGGCGTGGGAGCGGGAATAAGGTGAGTTTGAATTGTTTTATTTTTTTATTTTTTTAATTGTAATAAAAGTGTGGCTGTGTCTACGGAGGGGACTTTATCTACATGGGGGGGGGCTTTATCTAAGGGGGGGGGGGTCTATCTACAGGGGGGGGCTATCTCTACAGGGGGTGGGCTATATACAGGGGGACTATATCTACAGGGGGGCTATATCTACAGGGGAACTATATCTACAGGGGGGCTATATCTACAGGGGGGCTATATACTGGGGTGGGCTATCTATGGAGCACCATATACAGGGGTGGGCTATAGCTACAGGGGGGGCTATATAGTATATAGCCCCCTGTAGATATAGCCCACCCCTGTATATGGTGCTCCATAGATAGCCCCCTGTAGATATAGTCCCCCTGTATATAGCCCAGCCCTGTATATAGCCCACCCCTGTAGATATAGCCCACCCCTGTAGATATAGCCCACCTGTATATAGCCCAGCCTTGTATATAGCCCACCCTGTAGATATGGTCCCCCTGTAGATATAGCCCACCCCTGTATATAGTCCCCCTGTAGATATAGCCCACCCCTGTATATAGTATCCCACAAATAGCTCCCCCTATAGTGCTCCACATATAGCCCACCCCTGTATAATCTAGTGGAGAACTATATACAGGGGTGGACTATCTGTGAAGCACTATATACAGGGGTGGACTATATGTGGAGCACTATATACAGGGGTGGGCTATATCTACAGGGGGGCTACATACATGGTTGGGCTATCTGTGGAGCACTATATACAGGGGTGGACTATATGTGGAGCACTATATACAGGGGTGGGCTATATCTACAGGGGGGCTATATACAGGGGTGGGCTATCTGTAGAGCACTATATACAGGGGTGGGCTATCTGTAGAGCACTATAGGGGGAGTTATTTGTGGGACACTATATACAGGGGTGGGCTATATGGGGGCACTATCTACAGGGGGCTCTATGGCAGGCACTATCTAAAGGGGGCACAGTGTGTGTGTGTGGGACACGGTGTATGGTGCTATTATAATTAGAGGTGCAGTGTATGGCGCTATTATATTTAGGGGTGTAGTGTGTGGTATAATGAGAACTTTATCTTTCTTTATAGGTGTAGAAATGTTGGTAAAGTGAGAAGCTGAAGACATGTCAGCGGTAAACTGCAGAAATGGTCTGTCCCCGGGAGAATTCATCATAGACGTCTGGACCGGATGGAGAGAAAGAACTAGAAGCTGAGACGTCACCGGTGAGTCACTCAATGTAAATGTTTACTCTGCCTCTAATCAGTAATGTAGTCACTGTATGATCTGCAGTGAGATGATGGGTGGTATGATTATAATATGATTTCTTTTTTGTGAAAATACATCTCCCAGCATATCCTTACCATTGGTCAGGCCATGCTGGGAGCTGTAGTTTTACGCCGTACATACCTATACGGCAGGGGTTGCACTAAATTGAGCTGTATTTGTTCTGGTGCTGTATATAATGTACTGAGCTTGGTTCTTGTGCTGTGTATAGAACCATATTGCTTGTAAAATGTACAAATGTTTTTATGCTCGCATTACATAAAAAGAAATGACACGTCGATTGGTAGAGAAAACAAACACGGCGAGGGGGAAGGAGATGTCGGGAAAGAGGTTGGGGGGGGGGGGCACCAAACTGAATCTTTGCCCCGGGTGCTGGAGAACCTAGCTACGCCTCTGTGCAGGGGCATAGCTACGGAGGGGGCAAAGGTAGCAGGGGTCCCTCTACCACACAAGAAGACACCAGTATTATAAATGGCACACGGTAGATGGGGGTCCCTGTCCCAGATTTTGCATTGGGGCCCAGTAGCTTCTAAAGATGTAGCCATCTTTATCTTAACTTTTAACACATTAAATACACAGTGTCAAGAAACTTTAACTTGACTTTTTTTAATTTGCTTTTCAATGGCTTTTGTTGTTTGATATATAACGCTGCAACAAGTTATCAGAGTGAAAGATGGCTACATCACTATATGTCCTGAAACATTGAATTAATCAGAAAATTTGGTCTGGCTCCTTTAAGAAATAGCAAGAAGAAGCTTTACAGTAGGAGCAGAATGATTTAACTATTACACATATAAATACTGAGATATTTTACAATTCACTGAAAGAGCCGGTATAAGTATCAAAACATGTGTGCGCTATTGTATGCAACCTCCACGCATTTTATGGTGGGTACAATTACACAGTGTACAGAATATCGCTGTAAAGTTACATTACTCAACACATCTTTACAGGTTATTTTATCCAGTCTGTTGTGAAGCCAAAAGTTTCTCTTTTAAGCTTAAAATGGACACAGGGATCACATATATGTTGATATTTCCTGCAGGAACTAAACTTCAAAAACTTCCATATCATTAGAAGAGTAACTTGAAGCTTGGGCAGTGGCGGACATATAGCCTGAGCAGCGGCAGACATGCAGTCTGGGCAGGGGCGAACATACAGCCTGGGCAGGGCCAAACATAAAGCCTGGGCAGGGGTGGACATATAACGTGGGCAGGGGTGGACGTATAGCCTGGGCAGCGGCGGACATATAGCCTTGGCAGGGATGGATATATAGCCTGGGCAGATGTGGACATGTAGCCTGGGCAGGGGTTTACATTTAGCCTGGGCAGGGGAGGACATGTAGCTTGGGCAGCGGCGGACATGTGATCTGGGCAGGGGCAGAGTTATAGCCTGTGCAGGGGCGGACATATAGCCTGGGCAGGGGCAGACATATAGCCTGGGCAAGGGCGGACATATAGCCTGGGCTGGAACGGGCATATATTCTGGGCAGGGGTGGACATATGGCCTGGGCAGGGGCAGACATATATGCTGTGCAGGGGTGGACTTTCTTGAATGCAGAAATTAATTTACCTGCTGCAGAAACAGCACCAATCAGAATTATGGAATGGCCTTTCCGACGCAGAAAATTCTGCAATACATCTGCCACTTGTGCATATACCCTAATAGCAAAACTATTGGAGAATATTTAGCTTGGGCAGGGGCGGACACTTAGCCTGGGCATGGGTGGACATGTAGCCTGGGCAGGGGTGGACATGTAGCCTGGGCAGGGGTGGACATATAGCCTGGGCAGGGTTGGACATATGGCCTTGGCAGGCATGAACATATAGACTGGGCAGGGGTGGACATATAGCCTAGGCATGGGTGGACATATAGCCTGGGCTGGGGCGGACTTATGGCCTGGGCAGGGGCAGACATATATGCTGGGCGTGGGTAGACTTTCTTGAGTGCAGAAATTTATTTACCTGCTGCAGAAACAACACCAATCAGAATTATGGAATGGCCTTTCTGGGCAGGCATGGACATATACCCGGGGCAGGGGTGGACATGTAGCCTGGGCAGCAGCGGACATGTAATCTGGGCAGCGGCGGCATATAACCGGGGCAGGGGCAGACATATAGCCTGGGCGGGGGCAGACATATAGCAGGGGCAGACATATAGCCTGGGCACGGGCGGACATATAGCCTGAGCAAGGATGGAAATATAGCCTGGGCAGGGGCGGACATATATCCTGGGCAGGGGCGGACATATAGCCGGGGCAGGAGCAGACATATATCCTGGGCAGCGGCGGACATATAACCTGGGCAGAGGCAGAAATATAACTGGGGCAGGGGCGGACATATAGTCTAGGCAGGGGCGGACATATAACCTGGGCAGGAGTGGACATATAGCCTAGGCAGGGGTGGACATATAGCCTGAGCAATGATGGAAATATAGCCTGGGCAGGGGCGGACATATATCCTGGGCAGGGGCGGACATATAGCCGGGGCAGGAGCAGACATATATCCTGGCAGCGGCGGACATATAGCCTGGGCAGCGGCGGACATGTAATTTGGGCAGCGGCGGACATATAGCCAGGGCAGGGGCAGACATATAGCCTAGGCAGGGGTGGACATGTAGCCTGGGCAGGGGTGGACATGTAGCCGGGGCAGGGGAAGACATATAGCCTGAGCAGGGATGGACATATAGCTTGAGCAGGGACGGACATATAGCCGGGGCAGGGACGGACATATATCCTGGGCAAGGGCGGACATATAGCCAGGGCATGGCGGAGATATAACCTGGGCAGGGGAAGAAATATAACCGGGGCAGGGGCGGACATATAGTCTAGGCAGGGGCGGACATATAACCTGGGAAGGGGTGGACATATAGCCTAGGCAGGGGTGGACATGTAGCCTGGGCAGGGGTGGACATGTAGCCTGGGCAGGGGTGGACATGTAGCCTGGGCAGGGGCAGACATACAGCCAGGGCAGGGGCGGACATATAGCCTGTGCAGGGATGGACATATAGCCAGGGCAGGGGTGGACATATATCCAGGGCAAGGGCGGACATATAGCCAGAGCATGGCGGACATATAGCCTAGGCAGGGGCGGACATATAGCCTGGGCAGCGGCGGACATATAACCTTGGCAGAGGCAGAAATATAACTGGGGCAGGGGCGGACATATAGTCTAGGCAGGGGCGGACATATAACCTGGGCAGGAGTGGACATATAGCCTAGGCAGGGGTGGACATGTAGCCTGGGCAGGGGTGGACATGTTGCCTGGCAGGGGCAGACATGTAGTCTGGGCAGCGGCAGACATGTAATCTGGGCAGGGGCGGACATATAGCCTGGGCAGCGGTGGACATGTAATCTGGGCAGGGGCAGACATATAGCCAGGGCAGGGGTGGACATGTATCCTGGGCAAGGGCGGACATATAGCCAGGGCATGGCGGACATATAGCCTAGGCAGGGGCGGACATATAGCCTGGGCAGCGGCGGACATATAGCCAGGGCATTGCGGACATATAGCCTAGGCAGGGGCGGACATATAGCCTGGGCAGCGGCGGACATATAGCCTGGGCAGCGGCGGACATATAACCTGGGCAGGGGCAGAAATATAACCTGGGCAGGGACGGACATATAGCCTTGGCAGGGATGGACATATAGCCTGGGCAAGGGTGGACATATAGCCTAGGCATGGGTGGACATAGAGCCTGGGCATGGGCGGACATATAGTCTGGGCAGGGGTGGACATGTAGCCTGGGCAGGGGTGGACATATAGCCTGGGCAGGGGCGGACTTATATGCTGGGCAGGGACGGACATATATGCTGGGCAGGGGCGGGCATATATGCTGGGCAGGGGTGGACATATATGTTGGGCAGGGGTGGACTTTCTTGAATGGAGAAATTCATTCACCTGCTGCAAAAACAACACCAATCAGAATTATGAAATGGCCTTTTGGTCGCAGAAAATTCTGCAATAAATCTGCCACTTGTGCATATACCCTAATAGCAAAACTATTGGAGACTCTTTACATCTATGGCCAACTTTAAAAAACAAAATGATAGAAAAAAAAATACTCAATGTCCGATATATAAATTTTATGAAAAATATATACATTTTTTAGGAGAAATGTTTGTTATAGAATTTGATTTTCCAGATTATGAGCAGCATGGGTTAACTTCTAATATTTACCATATTTGTAACACTTCATGTTCCCGTCTTCAGACCCTCAATAATCTTCTGTTCCTCTACATCTCATTTATTTATTCATTTTGAGAATGTCTTTCTCTCTCTTACGGCTTCCAGTACAAACAGGAAATCCAAGTACAGAGTAAGAAACAGACGCCGGCACAATACACAGATCTCGTATGTTTAATACATAACACTGAACGGTTTTCAGCCTCTAGGATGTGGTCAATTCAGTAATTCGTCTTCATGACCGTTACATCAATGTTTGGTTTTTCCATTTTTCTTTCCTGCATAGTGTTTACTTCGTAATTAAACTACAAATGTACAAGCATCATCTCATGTAAAGATTGTGAATTATAGGGGTTTTCCGATTTTAGGTTAATAAAGCCTAATCAAAGAGCGTTATATTACAACTAAGGGAATTAGTTCTGCCCAGTAAATCTGGTGAAAACAGTTGGTGCTATTACCATAAACAGCCACAGGGGGAAGTATTATAGTAGCTATATTCTTGTACATAGGGGGCAATATTATAGTAGTTATATTCTTGTATATAGGAGCAGTATTATAGTAGATATATTATTGTATATAGGGGGAGTATTATAGTAGTTATATTCTTGTATATAGGAGCAGTATTATAGTAGTTATATTCTTGTATATAGGAGCAGTATTATAGTAGTTATATTCTTGTATATAGGAGCAGTATTATAGTAGTTATATTCTTGTATATAGGGGCAGTATTATAGTCGTTATATTCTTGTATATAGGAGCAGTATTATAGTCGTTATATTCTTGTATATAGGAGCAGTATTATAGTAGTTATATTCTTGTATATAGGAGCAGTATTATAGTAGTTATATTCTTGTATATAGGGGCAGTATTATAGTCGTTACATTCTTGTATATAGGAGCAGTATTATAGTAGTTATATTTTTGTATATAGGAGCAGTATTATAGTAGTTATATTCTTATATATAGGGGGCAGTATTATAGTAGTTATATTCTTGTATATAGCTGACAGTATTATAGTAGTTATATTCTTGTATATAGGGAGCAGTATTATAGTAGTTATATTCTTGTATATAGGGGGCAGTATTATAGTAGTTATATTCTTGTATATAGGAGCAGTATTATAGTAGTTATATTCTTGTATATAGGGGCAGTATTATAGTAGTTATATTCTTGTATATAGGAGCAGTATTATAGTAGTTATATTCTTGTATATAGGAGCAGAATTATAGTAGTTATATTCTTGTATATAGGGCCAGTATTATAGTAGTTATATTCTTGTATATAGGGGGCAGTATTATAGTAGTTATATTCTTGTATATAGGGGCAGTATTATAGTAGTTATATACTTGTATATATGGGCAGTATTATAGTAGTTATATTCTTGTATACGGGAGGCAGTATTATAGTAGTTATATTCTTGTATATAGGAGCAGTATTATAGTAGTTATATTCTTGTATATAGGGGGCAGTATAATAGTAGTTATATTCTTGTATATAGGAGGCAGTATTATAGTAGTTATATTCTTGTATATAGGGGGCAGTATTATAGTAGTTATATTCTTGTATATAGGGGCAGTATTATAGTAGTTATATTCTTGTACATAGGAGCAGTATTATAGTAGTTATATTCTTGTATATAGGGGGCAGTATTATAGTAGTTATATTCTTGTATATAGGGGTCAGTATTATAGTAGTTATATTCTTGTATATAGGAGCAGTATTATAGTAGTTATATTCTTGTATATAGGGGCAGTATTATAGTAGTTATATTCTTGTATACGGGAGGCAGTATTATAGTAGTTATATTCTTGTATAATATTAGATATACTCTTGTAAATTCTGTAGGCTACTGTATAATAATAAAAATAATATAAAATGATATCCAGGGCATAATGAAGTAAAGTACTGCTGGGCATGAACACCCATCATTTGCTACAACTCTGAATTACAGTCATATAATATACATTTATTATACTGTAAACATTACGGCCAATATGTTGAGGGTTTTTTCCACTCTCCAGAAGTCAAATAGGTCAAAGCTAAGAATTAAACATATGATATCTAAACAAACCGTATTTTAATATAATATTTTCATTTCTGTATGATCTCTATTGTGGATCTCTTGGCAGTGAGACAGATCACAGAAAGAGAAAACAGACCTATTTAGATTTCAGGACTGTAATTAATGTCTTTGGAACATGCGTCTCAGTCCCTGTTTGTATAACTGATAACAGTCCAATACAGCTGTGCTCGAGCAAACATTGTGATGTCACCGTGCCTGCGACCGCGCTGAAATAATTACTGGTTTCTTTATGAAAACATCACTGGAAAAATAACACATTAACACCAATGAAGTTTTCATGTTCTATAAAACATATTGTCGAACTCTTTATAAACTAAATATTACTCTCTGCATAAACTACTGCAAACCCCAAAAGAACCCATTAAACAGACATGACCATAGTACAATTATACTGTATTACACTCTATAAACAGAAAACTACAGCCCCAAACATGACGATAATACAATCCTATAATACTCTATACATAGAACACTACAACCCCCCAACATGACCGACCTCTGCACATGACCATTATACAATTCTATTATACTCTATACATACAATAATACAACCTCCCAACATGGCCCAACCACTGGATATGACCGTTATACAATTCTATTATACACTACACATAAAACACTACAACCCCCAACATGCCCTTAACACTGGACATTACATAATACAATTATTTTATATTCTAAACATAGTGAACTACGACACCCAACATGGCCCAACCATTGGACATGGCCATTATACAATTCAATTATACACTATACATAGAATACTACAACCCCCAACATGACCGTCCACTGGACCTTGGTTGAAAACAGTAGTTGAAGATGCCAATTTCTCCACTTGATAAGAGAATCCAACAAACTGTCCAGCACACCGCGTCCGATCAACACTGCCCCAGCGAAAAATCTATGGAAGTCTCAAAAACGTAAAAATTCTGTAATAATAGCCGAAAATAATGAACCCGGACTGCACAACAGAGATAAGCGGCAGTCTAAACCCAACATTTTACCGAATGTATGGAAATATTATAGCCATAAAATACCACAACTAATAATATCAGTGTTACAGGACTCACGAGATAGCGGAACCTCGATCTGATATTGACTGAACGGGGCACCGAGTCTAAGAAATCCTTCCATTCCTCATCCTTAAAGGGTAACTCCAATGATACTGCCGGGCACGTCTCCCTCCAGAAGTTTAGAAGTGATGGCAGGAGATGCGGGTGGAGAGCTGGAGGTCAAGTCGTCCAGTCCAATGTTTATTAGTATTTTTTTTCTCAAATAAATTGCCACAGGTCATGAATCTAGGGCCTAAGGAAGCGTAGGGTGACAAAGTCTTTCCTTCAATGCTCATTTGTAGGAGAGGATTGTCTAATTGACCACCCCCTAATCACTTTTAGGGTAAGGTCACACAGAGCGGCCCTGACACCGTCGTAACACGGCTAACAACCGCGCCGGCACCATGTTTGGTGCGGCTGTCAAACAGCCTGTTAGTGGCAGCACATTAATGCGGGTAAACCGTCCCTTTATCTGCTAAATCGTGCGGCCATGAATTAATACACCCTTTACGGCCGCATGATTTTGCAGGTTACAAGAAGTTACATCCTATTCATTCTCTATGGCAGCGCCGGAAAAAGCCGAACACTGCACTCGGCTATCTCCGGCGCTCCCATAGAGAATGAATGGAGCGGCAGTGCGCATGAGCGTGTCACCGGAATACCCCTTAACAAGGTATTTGACAGCCGCTCCTGCATAATGCCAGCCCGGTTGTTGGCCATTTTGTGACTGTGTCAGAGCCGCTCCGTGTGGCCGTACCCTTAAACTTCTGGTGGTAATGCGCTGGCAGCTTTATTGGGGAGGTCTGGATTCCCAGTTGGATCCCAAGTTCACGGCTCCCAGAGTAGTCACCAATTGACGGCAGGTGCGCTGTGGTAATATTCGGCAGTAGTAATAGGGATGAGAAAGGAACCAGACATAGATCTGAAAGTTCAAGGCAGGAGCATGGTCAGGATATAGCAAATCCAAGTCCAGGACTTAAAATGTACAGAATAGGACTTCGGACAAAAACAGAGGTCCAGGCGTGGATTAGAGGGCAATGTCCTTTTTCATATATTCCCCCGATCAGTGATGTCATCAGACAGCGCTGGCAACCACCGTATTCTCCACCAAAGGGCAGCAGATTGACAATAGAATATAGAAGAGCAAGGAAGCCGCCAGTAAGGAGCAGGAGCGTGGCACTGGACCGTGGAGAGGTGAGTAATAATCAGCGGTCACTAGTGTTGTCCTGCAGTCCTGACGTTTTTGGTTTGAATCTGACCAGGGACCACAACTCCATAAAGTTTGTATGTCTTCCGTATTCCTATTGGTTTCATCTGAGTTCTCAGTTTCCAAAAACTTCATGGGTGAGAAAGGGAAATTTGATTAGATTGTGAGCTCCTGGGTACAAGGATAGATTTGAAGGATTGTGACCTGTATATAGGAACGAGATAATGCCTCCTTTTGTGCCCACACATTAACAGCCAGCATAAAAATAATAAAACTGATACTCACCTAACCCCGTTTCTACTAAGAGTGGAGCGGCGACAAGTCTGTGCAGTCAGTGGCTCGCCGCCGGTGTAGCGCCATGCAGCGACGTCACTGTACCCCATGGCTCCCTGCTCCGCCATAGGTTTCATCTGTATCTGTATCCTGAGTACACGGATAAGATGATGATGTTTGTGGCTCATGCACTAAGGTTCGGACCATATTCTTGCTCACATTTTCTGATTCATTACAAGTACCTGCAATTTCCATGTTATGTCCAATTCTGTGCAGAATAATCTCCTAATATATCTTTATAGGCGTTAAAGCTTCGTTTTTTTCTGAATATGAATATAATCGGGACTGGTAAGAATTGTGTAATGACTGTCAGCGACCACTAGGGGCGCTGCTGCATACAATAATATAATTATATCGAGATAGATGAGATATTCAGAACTGATTTATTGTCCTGCCCTGAACCCTAATATAAAATATCTTATACACTCTGTTCTTACATGACAGGGAATCGCACGGTATATACGACTAAAGAGACAACATTTCACATGCAAAACATGATGTCACTTTAGTTTTTAATTCCTATTTGTCATTTGGGATATGTGAAGATCTTATTTCTGGGAATTATTACATTCTTCTCGGTAGAACTTATGGAGCAAGATAATGAAAATAAAATCCGCTCTCAGGTTTCATCCTCGTGAGTTCACGCTCATCCCTACGATGTAAAATAAATTTTTGGAGCAATCTGAACTATTTCTTATGTCAAAACGCCAAAAAATGAACAGAATTCCAGGAGATTTGGGAACGCCAGTAATTCCCCCGGTGACACAACATTTTACGATCAGAACCCACAAATATGTAAACAAGGTTCATGAATAAAGACAGATTTGTTTCCAGCCCAGAAAAATATTTTTGATTTTGTTCCTGAAAGTGAAAAACATTATACACGGGTACAAGGAACGATGCATGTGATTGGTCAGAAGGTTGCTATGTATGAATATGTTAGAAGGTAATTGGTTGCTTCCATTTTCAGGTGCTGGATATTTATATAATGTTTGGTTGTGTTTGCAATTTTTTTCTTCTTTAAATGCAGCTAAAAATTTAAAGGGGTTGTTCACATTTGACCCCTCCTTGTTTGGGGTGTGTCCTAACTTGGGACCGCCCTCCTTCTATTAGCTGCAAGTTGATATGTGTCACTAATAGACTGATAATAAAAATCTCCTATAAGAAGACAATAGATCAGATTTCCTATGCGGTATATCCTGGGTTTCTGCTTAAAACTGCGCCAAACAAAGCAAATGGTGACATTCGTAAAATTTGCAGTAAAAGTTGACGTTCTCGTATTATTCAAATTTTATTCAGACACTTCAAAATCTGCCAAATTTGTTGCCGCCGAGAACTCCAGCTTCTTCCTTTATGCCAGGATCATACACGCTGCCTTGGTGCAGTTTTGGTGCAGTTTTTGTCTCTAAGTCAAAATTATAAGTGGCTCCAAAAGGAAGGAAAAATAGAAAAAAACGACTGAGGCATCGCCTTTATTTTGTGTCTACTCCTACATCAAAACTACTCAGGGCCACACCCTTTAACACAAACAACCATAAGCCACGCCCCTTTGTGGTCCGTTTGCTGGATAGTTCTGCAAAAATGGGGACTGTTTAAAGTATTGCAAACTGAACTTATTGGGGGGGCTGCCTAACAATCTCATATCACAGTCTCAATGTTCTCTGGTTTGGATAGGAGTTTCTGTTAATGCCCGGTTCACATAGTGCAGTTGTTGTTGCTCTTTGAGTTGATAAACAAGGGAAAAGTATGAAGCAAAAACTTGAATTTCTTCTCATCCTTGTCTCCACGCTTTTTTTGGCTGTGTGTCTAAAGGGGGTTCTCCAGTAATCACATTAAAGGGATTGTCCAGTTTAGAAACCCATTTTCATATTATACCCTATTGGGGACTTCTGAGTTAAGAAAAAGCGCCTCTCTCTCTGGAGGACCCGACACATCCTTACACAGACTGATTTTGATGAGAATTGTAATGCCTAATCTCCCCTGTGGTGGTGCTGCAGGAAAAATTAACACTTGCTGCCGGGTTCCTCCCTGTAACGTCTGTGGTCGCTGACCACGAACTCCTTCCATCCAGTCGACGCCCTTCTCTCCAGAGATGTCTGCACATATGGCCGTCCTGTTCCACAGTGGCCACCAGGGTGCGCTCGCGAGCTCAGTCCAGACAAGGAGCCAGGTCGCACACAGGTGGGAGATTGAGCTGATTGCTCCCAGAGCACCCTGGACTATAAGAAGGGCTGTGCCCCTCCCTCCAATGCCTGAGCCTTGTTGTCGTTATTCTAGTATGTCTATGCAAATGGTCTTCTTAGTGTTTTCCAGTTCCCCTTTCCTGCTACCTGTAACCTGTATCCCGTGCTATCCTGGTCAAGTGCCATGTCCAGCCGAAGTCATGGTGAGCTGTGTACCACGCCTGTCCTGCTGTACCACGCCTGGTGCCTGC
This sequence comes from Rhinoderma darwinii, assembly GCF_050947455.1. Classification (NCBI taxonomy): domain Eukaryota; kingdom Metazoa; phylum Chordata; class Amphibia; order Anura; family Rhinodermatidae; genus Rhinoderma; species Rhinoderma darwinii. The sequence continues at coordinate 7,571,055 of NC_134693.1, forward strand.
CTGCTGCCTAGTCCCAGCCGAGCCTGTCCTGCTACTGTCTGAGCTACCACAGGTACACCTATACGAACTATAGACTGTGACCTACGCCAGCTGCCATAGGTCAAGGCGGTACAGCCCTGTGGGTCCACATACCCAACATGACACTCCCACAGATTACAGCTGATTGTTAGAGGTCTCACTAGTGGGACACCCTCTAAGCAGCTTATTGTAGGGGGACCATTGTCACATGGGTGGAGGGCCAACGGCAGGAACCCACCCCAATTTTTAGAATTAACACATCCCGGCATCAGGTTGTGTGGATAGAAAACTGATAAAAAAAAATAGTTTCAAGCTCCTTCTAGTCGTATTAAATGATAGGAACACTTGAAGGTGGTGCTGGGGCCCTTTTGCCTAATTGGCCCCTGTGCAGTTGCGCGTCTGGTATTTCCACCGGTTGTAGGGGCCACTTGTCCACTGGGAGTTTCTGACACCTATGGGGCTCTTACTTGTGGTTTTCCATAACTTCCATTGATTTCAATCATCTCTCCGGCACCAGCCCCAGGAGACTGCAGGTGATTGTGCTGGTGGCGGGGCCGAGAAATGAGTCAAAAGCCCTTCTGTATATTTCCTAATCTCTATAGGAGGAGATAGAGGTCGTCTAGTTGTGGCAGGTTGGCTCACACAATTTGATCAAAATGTGCGCTAAGAACCTCCCTATTGTAAGTAGATTTAGCAGTAATGCATATTTATTTATATTTAGTGGCTTAGGTGGCATTAGTGTTCGCAGTGTGCTGTTGCCATATTCTTGTGTGCTGTATATTTGCAGTCACAGGCGTTCTTGCACCTGTATACACGTTTTGTATAATTTTGTTGGAATGTGCTGTTCAAACTTTTGTGTTGTTTATGTGATTCATATATGTGGGGTTAGCGACTGCCTCCATTTTTTGATCTTGCCCTCCTCCCATTCTGCCCTGGGTGATTTTAATTAGTTTAATGCTGGTTCCTACCATCCCCCAAGAACATGTAGGTGTAGTCCCAGTTCTGGGTGTATGTGCAGCGCAGGTTCCCAACTCATAGAGGTCGCCTTGTCGTGGCAGGTGGGCTCACACAATTTGATCAAAATGTGCGCTAAGAACCTCCCTATTGTAAGTAGATTTAGCAGTAATTCATATTTATTTATATTTAGTGGCTTAGGTGGCATTAGTGTTCACAGTGTGCTGTCGCCATTTTCTTGTGTGCTGTATAGGAGGAGATAGTGAGAGGGGAACATCCACATTGTGTCCACTCAGGGCTGTAAATCTCGGCCTGTACCCCATGAAGGGAAGTTGTGTAAGTGATTAATGCTGTGCAAACATTGGCGCTATGCGGCTGTGTAGTAAATGCTGTCCCTACTTCTTCCCCTGAATGCTATAGTCATTGAAGCTGCCCCCAGACCCTCGCTGGCGCTGATCTCCCCTCACAATGTCTCCTCTACCTATTCACTAAGCAATTCAATATGAGGTCATAAATTACAAACACAACGAACAATTCAATGAAAAATCGCTCGCTTTCCAAAATGTCACCTAAGAATCCCCCGCAGTTTATTGTATATATTATGATCGCTGCCGACTACGGATCAAATAAAATGCACAGAAAATATAACTAAAGCTGCAGAATCTTAAACCTCTATGTCCTAAACTAACGCCAGATTATCAGATTGTCCGGACTATCAGATGTCAGATACTTTTTTAACTATTGTATCTTTGACTTATTTTGATCTCTTAATGGCAGCCATTACAATGCCCACAGGGGTTGTTGCCCAGCTCTTTATGGACCCGGAAGAAAATAGAAACCGTCAGTGTTACACAATTACATTCTCTGTAAGGCTATGTTCACACGCTAGACTGAAAACGTCTGAAAATATGGAGTTGTTTTCAAGGGAAAACAGCTCCTGATTTTCAGACGTTTTTGAAGCCACTGGCGATTTTCGCGCGTTTTTTACAGCCGTATTTGGAGCTTTTTTCAATAGAGTCTATGGAAAACGGCTCCAAAAACGTCCCAAGAAGTGTCCTGCACTTTTTTTTCACGGCCGTTTTTTAACGCGCAAAAAAAACACAGCGAAAAACGCTCCATCGGAAAAACGGTTGAAAATAGGCCGTGTGAACATACACTAAAAGGGATATTCCCATCTTCAAGGATCCACCTTGTAACTCATTGGCTTGAGCCCAGCGACAGAAAATAGTAAGGCGGGTCAGGGGGCTCCGTTCTAGAGGTAGATGCATGTCCCAGAGGTGGGACCCGCATTTATTGGACATTTATGGCATATCCTGTGGATATGCCATAAATGTCCGATATGGGGAAACCCGTTTATGGCTCATTCCGACGAGCGTGATTCTCGTCCGTGTGCTGGGCATTGAAACAACGCGCATCACACGGATCCATTCATTTCAATGGGGCCGTTCACACATGCGCGAGTTTCCACGCAGCGAGTGTCTATTTTGTGAAATTCACTGCATGTCCTATATTGGTGTATTTCACGCACCTAGCCGGCCATTAAAGTCAATGTGTGCGTGACACCACGGACCGCACGCGGACGCACATCTGTGTCCTGTCCGTGTTTCACTCATTAATTACATTGAAAAAAAAGTGCTTGCGAGTGAGTGAAAAACACGAGCCACATGCAAAGCGCACTGATGTAAAACGCACACAGACAGATTCTACGCACGTTATTTACGCGCGGAAATCTGTCATGCTCGTGTGAATGTAGCCTTAGGGCGGGTTCACACATGGCGGATTTTCACTTAAATTCCGCTGCGGACACTCCGCAGCGTTAATCCGCAGCGGAGCCGTTTCTCCATTGACTTTCACTTTAATTTAGCAGTGTTCGTTTACACGATGCGTACAATTCCGCTGCGGAGCATAGGCTGCGGAGCGGAATTTGGTGTCCGCAGCATGCTCTGTCTGTTGCGGAGCAGTGGCGGACTCATGGCGGAATTTCTCCATTGACTTCAATGGAGATTCTAAGTTCCGCAATGAAGTCCGCAGCTGTCATGCACATGTTATGTGTGCTGCGGATGCGTCTTGCTTTTTTAACTTGACATTTCTTCATTCTGGCTGGACCTATGTATTTCTAGGTCTACAGCCAGACTGAGGAAGTCAATGGGGCTCCCGTAATGACGGGAGCGTTGCTAGGAGACGTCAGTAAATAGTCACTGTCCAGGGTGCTGAAAGAGTTAAGCGATCGGCAGTAACTGTTTCTGCACCCGGGACAGTGACTACCGATCCCAATATACAGCAACCTGTAAAAAAAAATGAAGTTCGTACTTACCGAGAACTCCCTGTTTCTGTCTCCAGTCCGGCCTCCCAGGATGACGTTTCAGTGTAAGTGACGGCTGCAGCCAATCACAGGCCAAGCACAGGCTGCAGGGGTCACATGGACTGGCGCGTCATCCAGGGAGGTCGGGCTGGATGCCGAAAGAGGGACGCGTCACCAAGACAACGGCCGGTAAGTATGAATTTCTTTTACTTTCACTAGGGAAAGTGCTGTCCCTTCTCTCTATCCTGCACTGATAGGGAGAAGGGAAGCACTTTTCCCGCAGTCCGCAGCAGCTAGTCCGCATCAATGTACTGCACATTTTGTGCAGATCCGCAGCCGTAATCCGCAACCCGGATTAGGTGCGGCATTGATGCGGACAGTTGCGGAGGAATTCCGCCATGTGTGGTCATGCCCTTACGCTCCATTCAGACGGACGTAGCCAAGCTCGAACGTGGAAAACTGCAGTTCTTCACATCCGAGGTGCACCCGTGCGGGACGCGTTATCACGGATCCCCCATAGATGAGAGTCTGTGGAGGGATGGGTGAAGCGCAAAAAAATAGCACATGTCCTATTTTTTCACGGACCCTTCACACGCTCCGTTTATACAACGGTCGTGTGAATGGCCCCATTGAAGTACATGAGTCTGTGGGACGGCCAGGACACGGACTACATATACGCTCGTCTGAATGAGCCCTTAATCTCTTTCTCTGTCTTTACTGCAATTCTGGCATCTGCTCATGAACCAGGAGGCTCAGGATGAACAGTCCTACACAGACACCCGCGGGCAAAATAGGACAAATACATTGAATGAGGACGTTTCCTATGACAACACTTATGGTTATTATCACTGGTCAGTGCTGAATCTGGGAATGCGTTATACAAGGGGCTGCTGGAATAAATCCTTATATACCCCTTCTTGCCTACTGTATACCCCCTCCCCCTCCCCAACCAAACACTACACATGTTTGCACTGTGAGAATGAATTATGCAGCCGAGGTGGGATTGAAATTGCGCAGTAATACCGACAAGAGCTGGAATTTTTCCGTGGGGTGACATTTTAATGAGCTCAGAGGCCTCTTTACATCTGACCGGGAGCCCCCCTTAAAGCCGCTTGTTACATCTGTTTTCTGGGCATTGGAAATAAATACCTGATGTGTGAAAGATGAATAATCATAAAAAATGGAGGTTCTGTACGAGACACGTCTCATGTCGGGTGTCTTGTCTTTAGTTTTTAATATTTGTTACCTGAATATTGATCTGTCTGTCCTAATGTTTCTATTTATACAGAAACTTTTATTTAAAAAAAGTTAAAAGAAACATAAATAAAATAATAATAATTATAATAATAATGCACAAAAAATATCAGGAAATATGTTTTATCAAAAGAAACCAATATATTATCAGAATTATTATTATCATTGTTATTTGTATCATTATTACTAATATTCTTCTTCTTATTATTATTATCATTGTTATTTGTATCATTATTACTAATATTCTTCTTCTTCTTCTTCTTCTTCTTCTTCTTCTTCTTCTTCTTCTTATTATTATTATTGTTGTTATTATATTATTATATTTAATGTTTTTGGAAACTGAGAACTCAGATGAAACCAATAGGAATACGGAAGACACAAACTTTATGGAGTTGTGGTCCCTGGTCAGATTCAAACCCAAAATGTCAGGACTGCAGGACAACACTAGTGACCGCTGATTATTACTCACCTCTCCACGGTCCAGTGCCACGCTCCTGCTCCTTACTGGCGGCTTCCTTGCTCTTCTATATTCTATTGTCAATCTGCTGTCCTTTGGTGGAGAATACGGTGGTTGCCAGCGCTGTCTGATGACATCACTGATCGGGGGCATGTATGAAAAAGGACATTCCCCTCTAGTCCACGCCTGGACCTCTGTTCTTGTCCTAAGTCCTATTCTGTACATTTTAAGTCCTGGACTTGGATTTGCTATATCCTGACCATGCTCCTGCCTTGAACTTTCAGATCTGTGTCTGGTTCCTTTCTCATCCCTATTACTACTGCCGAATATTACCACATCACACCTGCCGTCAATTGGTGACTACTCTGGGAGCCGTGAACTTGGGATCCAACTGGGAATCCAGACCTCCCCAATAAAGCTGCCAGCGCATTACCACCAGAAGTTTAAGGGTACGGCCACACGGAGCAGCCCTGACACAGTCACAACGTGGCCAACAGCTGCGCTGGCACTATGCAGGAGCGGCTGTCAAATACCTTGTTAAGGGGTATTCCGGTGACATACGCACTGCCGCTCCATTCATTCTCTATGGGAGCGCCGGAGATAGTCGAGTGCAGTGTTCGGCTGTTTCCGGCGCTGTCATAAAGAATGAATAGGAGGTAAGTTGTTGTAATTTGCAAAATCATGCGGCCGTAAAGGGTGTATTAATTCATGGCCGCACGATTTTGCAGATAAAGGGACGGTTTACCCGCATTAATGTGCTGCCACTAACAGGCTGTTTGACAGCCGCACCGAACATGGTGCCGGCGCGGTTGTTAGCCGCGTTACGACCGTGTCAGGGCCGCTCCGTTTGGCCTTACCCTAAAAGTGATTAGGGGGTGGTCAATTACACAATCCTCTCCTACAAATGAGCATTGAAGGAAAGACTTTGTCATCCTACGCTTCCTTAGGCCCTAGATTCATGACCTGTGACAATTTATTTGAGAGAAAAAATACTAATAAACATTGGACTGGACGACTTGACCTCCAGCTCTCCACCCGCATCTCCTGCCATCACTTCTAAACTTCTGGAGGGAGACGTGCCATTGGAGTTACCCTTTAAGGGTGAGGAATGGAAGGATTTCTTAGACTCGGTGCCCCGTTCAGTCAATATCAGATCGAGGTTCCGCTATCTCGTGAGTTCTGTAACACTGATATTATTAGTTGTGGTCAGGGCTGCCATCAGGAATTTCAGGGCCCCCTACAGCTAAATTTTCTGGGCCCCCCTACCGTGGCACCGCCTGTTAACGGTACTCCGTCCAGCACTATATCATGGTACCCAGGGACGCCATCAGGGGGGGTATTAGGGGTACTGATGTGAGAGGCCCGGCCAAACCTAATTGAAAGGGGGGCCCGACAAACTGCCGCAACTTGCCTTTGGTAGAAAAAAAACAGGCCCCTGCAATGGGGCCCGTTTTTTTCACAAAAAGAATGTCGTGAGCTGCGGGCCCCCCTTTCAATTAGGTTTGGCCGGGCCTCTCACATCAGTACCCCTAATACCCCCCGTGATGGCGGCCCTGGGTAGCATGGGGGCCGTCATGGGGGCCGTCAAACACCGCCGCCCGTGCGACTGATCGCGCGCACCCGAAAACTCCCGCGCATGCGCACCGGCGAGCGCCGGGAACCGCGCACCGAATTTTGGGGCAGATTTTGACCTGCCCACACTATCTTGCCGCGTTTTTTGCCCGCGGCGATTGAGGACAGCAGACAAAAAACGCAGGGAAAAATGCATTTTCTGCCTCCCATTGATTTCGATGGCAGGTCAGAGGCGGAACCGCGGCAAGAAAGGACGTGCTGCTTTTTCTTTTTTCCGCGACTGGCTCCCATTGATTTCAGATTAAATCAATGGGAGGCGGTTTTGGAAGTTGTTTGGTGCTGATTCTGACGCAGTGTCCGAGTCAATATCAAGGCCCAAAAACTCTGTGAACTGAGCCTTATTGTTAGGGCTTATTCAGACGAACGTGTAATACATCCGTGCAACGTGCGTGATTTTCAGGCGCCTCGCACGGACCTATGTTACTCTATGGGGCCGTGCAGACTGTCAGTGATTTTCACGCAGCGTGTGTCCGTGTGTCCGCTGCGTAAAACTCACGACATGTCCGATATTTGTGCATTGTTCGCGCATCACGCACCCATTGAAGTCAATGGGTGCGTGAAAATCACGCCCAGCACTTCCGCAGCCGTATAAACTATGAATGAAAACAGAAAAGCACCGCGTGCTACAAACAGAGTGTCATAATGATGGCGGCTGCGCGAAAATCACACAGCCACGCATCATACGCTGCTGACACACGGAGCGGTTATGGACCTTTTGCATGCAGAAAACGCCACGTTTTTGCGCACGCAAAAAAGCACACGCTCGTGTAAATCCGGCCTTAGGGTAGGAACACACTAGGCATGAACACTGCAGATTTTATGCAACACATTTTATTGTGGAAAATCCGCAGCGTATCACAGTCGCAGCAGAGAGGATGAGATTTTAACAAATCTGCCCGGCCCCAGAGTAACATAGGTCCGTGCGAGGCGCGTGAAAATCCCGCACGTTGCACGGATGTATTACACGTTCGTCTGAATAAGCCCTAACAATAAGGCCCAGTTCACAGAGTTTTTGGGCCTTGATATTGACTCGGACGCTGCGTCAGAATCAGCACCAAACAACTTCCAAAACCGCCTCCCATTAAATCAATGGGAGCCAGTCGCGGAAAAAAGAAAAAGCAGCACGTCCTTCCTTGCCGCGGTTCCGCCTCTGACCTCCCATCGAAATCAATGGAAGGCAGAAAATGCATTTTTCGCTGCGTTTTTTGTCTGTTGTCCTCAATCGCCGCGGGCAAAAAACGCAGCAAAAAACGCGGCAAGATAGTGTGGGCAGGTCAAAATCTGCCTCAAAATTCTTTAAGGAATTTTGAGGCAGATTTTTTTCGGCCTGCAAAATACTCTGTGTGAACAGGGCCATACATGATCAGCACTTTGAGACACTTTACTCACCGTGTCAGAAGAGCTGCTCCCACTCCAGTCCTCGTCAGGTGATGTCTTCGGTCCAGATGTCGTCCTTCACCTCCAGGCTCCAGAAAATGGCGGGGATCGTAGAACTGCCGCCGCGCAACAACTAGACTCCTCCCCCTCTCCTTACGTAGCTACGCTCTGGAGAAGGAGGAGGAGGCGGAGTCGGACGAGGAGGCGGAGTCGGACGAGGAGGACGAGTCGGAGGCGGGCCAGCAGGTAAGTAGACTGCGCCGCTGTCCAGTGTTGCTGTCCTTCCCCCTAGATCTTGTGTTACGGGCGCACCGCCTCCCTCTCGGCGGCGCGCCTGGTCGTTCGCGCGTGGGCGCGCGCGCTTGCGGTCGTTCGCGCGCAAGTGGGCGGTGTTTCGCGGCGGTGATGAGAGGGGGGCCCGTAGCTCATGGCGGTGTTTCACGAGAGGGGGGCCCGCAGCTCACGACATTGTTTTGGTGAAAAAAACAGGCCCCATTGCAGGGGCCTGTTTTTTTCTACCAAAGGCAAGTCGCGGCAGTTGCCGGGCCCCCCTTTCAATTAAGTTTGGCCGGGCCCCCTACAGGAGTACCCCTAATACCCCCCTGATGGCGGCCCTGGTTGTGGTATTTCATGGCTATAATATTTCCATACATTCGGTAAAATGTTGGGTTTAGACTGCCGCTTATCTCTGTTGTGCAGTCCGGGTTCATTATTTTCGGCTATTATTACAGAATGTTTACGTTTTTGAGACTTCCATAGATTTTTTGCTGGGGCAGTGTTGATCGGACGCGGTGTGCTGGACAGTTTGTTGGATTCTCTTATCAAGTGGAGAAATTGGCAACTTCAACTACTGTTCTCAACCAAGGTCCAGTGGACGGTCATGTTGGGGGTTGTAGTATTCTATGTAAAGAGTAAAATAGAATTGTATTATGGTCATGTCCAATGGTTGGGCCATGTTGGGTGTTGTAGTGTTCTGTGTATAGAATATAAAATAATTGTATTATGTAATGTCCAGTGGTAAGGGCATGTTGGGGGTTGTAGTGTTTTATGTGTAGTGTATAATAGAATTGTATAATGGTCATGTCCAGTGGTTGGGCCATGTTGGGAAATATGTTTTATCAAACGAAACCAAGATATTATCAGAATTATTATTAGCATTGTTATTTTTATCATTATTACTAATATTCTTATTCTTATTTTTATTATTATTATTGTTATTATTATTGTTGTTGTTGTTGTTGTTGTTATTATTATTATTACTAGAGTTACTATTGTTGTTGTTATTATTTTTCACAACTTCAAAGTGTTGCTATTTTTTAATAATGTTTTATCCTTGGCATCATGCACATGGCAGAGTCCACTTGTATCTGTACTATGAGCTAGTAGGCACACCTTGTGTTGTTGTATGATGCCTCCATGTGGCGCCCTATTCTCCCCTAATAGCAATGCTTCTAGCGGAGTATACCTCTGTAATACGACATCCGATGTTACATGTCACAATTACTTTTCTCTTGAATTTCATATGAAAGAAAAAGTGGGAAGCATACGGAGGTACACCGTGACCCCATAGACTGTCATGGGTGTAATAGGACGGATCCGTAAAACTCTAAAAAATGACACTGAGCAGCACTGGCGGCCATATTGGCAGCCATTATAATAACTTGACAGAATGGAATGAAACTATTTCTTAGGACTTCTTGTTGTGAACTTTTTCCCGTAGATTTTATGGTCAAATTTTAGAAAATGCTAATGTTTTCTCAGAGCCTTTTCATGATTATAAGAGCGGCTGTACTGGAAACTGTAGACGAATATTCACTGTCAGCACATAGACAGATCTGCCACTCCGTCCATCAGTAGAGGACAATGCTTCAGCCCTGGTCCAGGGACATTCCTCTGCCCGGTTTACATTGCAAAGCTCCAGCGTCTCTTCGCCAGACAGGATTTTTCATCGCCTGCGCAGAGGATTACAGCCGCTATTGTCCGGTCTTTGCTTCTCAGACATATATTAAATTCATTCACATGAGCAGATTTAGGAAATTAGGTTTTATGTTTCCTTTGGATAAAAAGAAGAAAACATTAAAGAACTTTGTTCTCTAAACTAACAGTTTACGATCGGCTGGATACATTTATTAATTCCTAATTATTACTCTGTGGCGATCTTATGTCCCATGTGAAGTTGATACAGTAAATATAATGGCCCTATTCATTGGTCTTATCGTTTTTGTACAAAAATAAACATTTTCAGACAGAGCCGGCTCCAGGTGTATTTGGGACTTTGGGCGATACATTTACAGTGGCCTTTACAATCGTAGAGCATGTGTAGCGTCCATGGTCACGGGCCGTCGGGTTTACTCACCTCCCGACGCCCGCAGCCATGGATCCGTGAGCGCTGGTCCCCATCTCCTTCCTAGGAGACGCCAGCTCTCACTTCCGCTCCGTTCTGCTGTGTCCCGTAGGGTGCGCGCGCACGCACGAGCCTGGCCTTAAAGGGAATACGGGATACGGGAAGCAGGATAAGGGAACACTGGGAGCAGGATACACCTAAGGGACCATTTGCAGTAGGGACATAGGTAGACAACAACAACAACAACAACGCCCAGGCAAGGAGTGGAACGGCAGAGCCCCTTCCACAGTCCAGGGTGATCTGGGGATTGATTAGGTAACCTTCCACACATGCGCGCGCCGGCCCTTCAAGGCCGGGGACGAGCGTGCGCACCCTAGAGAACACTGCAGGGCAGTACATCCACTCCTGCCGGCGTATAGAGGGAAGGAGATGCTGGCAAGAAGCCAGAAGTACGCGGTTACGGAAGGGAAGGCGGCGGTCCGGGACCGCGGCCATTACAGCAAGTATATTCACATACTGCTGTGATTACACTGCTAATAATGTTTGGTCCGCACATAACCCCTTGAATGTATATTGTATCCCTCCAGACACCCTCTCACAGCTCCCTGTAAGGACTTATGGGTAATACTTCAAGGGATTTCTAATATTTCATAATTCCTTATTAGAAGCTTTTCATTTCAGGATGAATTTGACTTTTTTTTAATAAGACGTTTAATGAAAAATAATAAAAAATCCCGTCATTTTCCTCCAGTAGTTTGGTTGCTTTCATAACCTCGTGGATGATATATAGTATCCATATGTCTTTATACAACATGTGGAAATTAGACACCTCTCGGATTTAGACTCTGAGACTATGTACACACTGCACAATCCCTATTCCCCTCTGATGGGGCAGCACAAGATCTTACGTGTCACCATTCCCTTTATAGCGCTGCAGGTCACTTTTTATAGGGTAGCGGTTTTATCCCCTATAGCTGGTACCGGGCTGAGATCTAATGTTCTTCAGGTGCCGGCCTTGTTCCCTGACTTCACGATAAAACGTGTTCCAGATGTCTCATTAGTGAGTTCAATATGAACCAAACATCGGCTTATTAAACTGCAAATAGTCTTTACAGCTACAAACACATCATCTCTGCACAAACCCAAATCCCACAAGTGGAATCAAAATGAACTAGAAAAGCTGGAGCCGGGCGAGATGGAGAAGTGTCACCATGTCCAGCCCGACGCTAAGAGCATTTATTTATGGAAGAATATTTCATACAGCTACTGAATTGTGGTCAAAGACGCCAACAAGCACAATGGAGATGAACAAGCTCAACAGGGATCTTATACAAACCCCAAATCATCAGTGATCGTGAATACATAATGTATAAATATATAATAAAAATGGGGCTCCCACTACTAACCAATCAGGTAGCAGCATTAGGGCATGGTCAGACGTGGCGTATTTCTGCCGACACAGTCCGCATCAATGCCGCACATAATCTGCGTTGCAGATTCTGTTGCGGCTTTGCCTAAAATGTGCAGTAAATTGATGCGGAATAGCCGTTGCGTATTCAGGTGAAGATACTTCCTGCTGTCTTTTAAAACATTTCATCTCAGTCTGGCTATAGACCTAGAAATACATAGGTCCAGCCAGACCTATAGTAGTTATATTCTTGTATATAGGGGCAGTATTATAGTAGTTATATTCTAGTATATAGGGGCAGTATTATAGTAGTTATATTCTTGTATATAGGGGGCAGTATTATAGTAGTTATAGTCTTGTATATAGGGAGAAGTATTATAGTAGTTATATTCTTGTATATAGGGGGCAGTATTATAGTAGTTATATTCTTGTATATAGGGACAGTATTATAGTAGTTATATTCTTGTCTATAGGGGGCAGTATTATAGTAGTTATATTCTTGTATATAAGGGGCAGTATTATAGTAGTTATATTCTTGTATATACGGGACAGTATTATAGTAGTTATATTCTTGTATATAGGGGGCTGTATTATAGTAGTTATATTCTTGTATATAGGGGCAGTATTATAGTAGTTATATTCTAGTATATAGGGGCAGTATTATAGTAGTTATATTCTTGTATATAGGGGGCAGTATTATAGTAGTTATAGTCTTGTATATAGGGAGAAGTATTATAGTAGTTATATTCTTGTATATAGGGGGCAGTATTATAGTAGTTATATTCTTGTATATAGGGGGCAGTATTATAGTAGTTATAGTCTTGTATATAGGGAGAAGTATTATAGTAGTTATATTCTTGTATATAGGGGGCAGTATTATAGTAGTTATATTCTTGTATATAGGGGGCAGTATTATAGTAGTTATATCCTTGTATATAGGAGCAGTATTATAGTAGTTATATTCTTGTATATAGGAGGCAGTATTATAGTAGTTATATTCTTGTATATAGGGGCAGTATTATAGTAGTTATATTCTTGTATATAGGGGGCAGTATTATAGTAGTTATATTCTTGTATATAGGGGGCAGTATTATAGTAGTTATATCCATGTATATAGGAGGCAGTATTATAGTAGTTATATTCTTGCATATAGGGGCAGTATTATAGTAGTTATATTCTTGTATATAGGGGGCAGTATTATAGTAGTTATATTCTTGTATATAGGGGGCAGTATTATAGTAGTTATATTCTTGTATATAGGAGCAGTATTATAGTAGTTATATTCTTGTATATAGGAGGCAGTATTATAGTAGTTATATTCTTGCATATAGGGGCAGTATTATAGTAGTTATATTCTTGTATATAGGGGGCAGTATTATAGTAGTTATATTCTTATATATATGAGCAGTATTATAGTAATTATATTCTTGTATATAGGAGCAGTATTATAGTAGTTATATTCTTGTATGTAGGAGCAGTATTATAGTAGTTATATTCTTGTATATAGGAGGCAGTATAATAGTAGTTATATTCTTATATATATGAGCAGTATTATAGTAGTTATATTCTTGTATGTAGGAGCAGTATTATAGTAGTTATATTCTTGTATATAGGAGGCAGTATAATAGTAGTTATATTCTTATATATATGAGCAGTATTATAGTAGTTATATTCTTGAATATAGGGGCAGTATTATAGTAGTAATATTCTTGTATATAGGAGCAGTATTATAGTAGTTATATTCTTGTATATAGGGGCAGTATTATAGTAGTTATAGTCTTGTATATAGGAGCAGTATTATAGTAGTTATATTCTTGTATATAGGAGCAGTATTATAGTAGTTATATTCTTGTATATAGGAGGCAGTATTATAGTAGTTATATTCTTGTATATAGGGGCAGTATTATAGTAGTTATATTCTTGTATATAGGGAGCAGTATTATAATAGTTATATACTTGTATATAGGGGCAGTATTATAATAGTTATATTCTTGTATATAGGGGCAGTATTATAGTAGTTATATTCTTGTATATAGGGGCAGTATTATAGTAGTTATATTCTTGTATATATGGAGGTGTATTATAGTAGTTGTATTCTTGCATATAGGTGCAGTATTATAGTAGTTATATTCTTGTATATAGGGGCAGTATTATAGTAGTTATATTCTTGTATATAGGGGCAGTATTATAGTCGTTATATTCTTGTATATAGGGGCAGTATTATAGTAGTTATATTCTTGTATATAGGAGTCAGTATTATAGTAGTTATATTCCTGTATATAGGAGCAGTATTATAGTAGTTATATTCTTGTATATAGGGGACAATATTATAGTAGTTATATTCTTGTATATATGGGCAGTATTATAGTAGTTATATTCTTGTATATAGTTGCAGTATTATAGTGGTTATATTCTTGTATATAGGGGGCAGTATTATAGTAGTTATATTCTTGTATATAAGAGCAGTATTATAGTAGTTATATTCTTGTATATAGGGGGCAGTATTATAGTAGTTATATTTTTGTATATAGGGGTCAGTATTATAGTAGTTGTATTCTTGTATATAGGAAGCAGTATTATAGTAGTTATATTCTTGTATATAGGAGGCAGTATTATAGTAGTTATATTCTTGCATATAGGGGCAGTATTATAGTAGTTATATTCTTGTATATAGGGGGCAGTATTATAGTAGTTATATTCTTATATATATGAGCAGTATTATAGTAATTATATTCTTGTATATAGGAGCAGTATTATAGTAGTTATATTCTTGTATGTAGGAGCAGTATTATAGTAGTTATATTCTTGTATATAGGAGGCAGTATAATAGTAGTTATATTCTTATATATATGAGCAGTATTATAGTAGTTATATTCTTGTATATAGGGGCAGTATTATAGTAGTTATAGTCTTGTATATAGGAGCAGTATTATAGTAGTTATAGTCTTGTATATAGGAGCAGTATTATAGTAGTTATATTCTTGTATATAGTGGGCAGTATTATAGTAGTTATATTCTTGTATATAGGAGCAGTATTATAGTAGTTATATTCTTGTATATAGGGGACAGTATTATAGTAGTTATATTCTTGTATATAGGGGACAGTATTAGGGCATGACCACACATGGCGGAATTCCTCCGCAACTGTCCGCATCAATGGCGCACAGAATCTGCGTTGCAGATTCTGCAGCGGATCTGCACAAAATGTGCAGAAAATTGATGCGGACTGGCCGCTGCGGACTGCAGGAAAAGTGCTTCTCTTCTCCCTATTCAGTGCAGGATAGAGAGAAGGGACAGCACTTTCCCTAGTGAAAGTCAAAGAAATTCATACTTACCGCCCGTTGTCTTGGTGACGCGTCCCTCTTTCGGCATCCGGCCCGACCTCCCTGGATGACGCTCCAGTCCATGTGACCGCTGCAGCCTGTGCTTGGCCTGTGATTGGCTGCAGCCGTCACTTACACTGAAACGTCATCCTGGGAGGCCGGACTGGAGACAGACGCAGGGAGTTCTCGGTAAGTATGAACTTATATTTTTTTTTACAGATACATGTATATTGAGATCGGTAGTCACTGTCCCGGGTGCAGAAACAGTTACTGCCGATCGCGTAACTCTTTCAGCACCCTGGACAGTGACTATTTACAGACGTCTCCTAGCAACGCTCCCGTCATTACGGGAGCCCCATTGACTTCCTCAGTCTGGCTGTAGACCTAGAAATACATAGGTCCAGCCAGAATGAAGAAATGTCATGGTAGTAAAAACAATACGCTCCGCAGCACACATAAGATCTGCGGACTTCATTGCGGAATTTTGACTCTCCATTGAAGTCAATGGAGAAATTCCGCCATGAGTCCGCAACCAGTCCGCCACTGCTCCGCAACAGACAGAGCATGCTGCGGACACCAAATTCCGCTCCGCAGCCTATGCTCCGCAGCGGAATTGTACGCATCGTGTAAACGAACACTGCTAAATTAAAGTGAAAGTCAATGGAGAAACGGCTCCGCTGCGGATTAACGCTGCGGAGTGTCCGCAGCGGAATTTAAGTGAAATTCCGCTATGTGTGAACCCGCCCTTATAGTAGTTATATTCTTGTGTATATAGGGTGCAGTATTATAGTAGTTATATTCTTGTATATAGGGGCAGTATTATAGTAGTTATATTCTTGTATATAGGGGACAGTATTATAGTAGTTATATTCTTGTGTATATAGGGTGCAGTATTATAGTAGTTATATTCTTGTATATAGGGGCAGTATTATAGTAGTTATATTCTTGTATATATGGGGCAGTATTATAGTAGTTATATTCTTGTATATAGGGGCAGTATTATAGTAGTTATATTCTTGTATATAGGAGCAGTATTATAGTAGTTATATTCTTGTATATAGGAGCAGTTTTATAGTAGTTATATTCTTGTATATAGGAGCAGTATTATAGTAGTTATATTCTTGTATATATGGGGCAGTATTATAGTAGTTATATTCTTGTATATAGGAGCAGTATTATAGTAGTTATATTCTTGTATATAGGGGGCAGTATTATAGTAGTTATATTCTTGTATATAGGGAGAGTATTATAGTAGTTATATTCTTGTATATAGGGACAGTATTATAGTAGATATATTCTTGTATATAGGGGACAGTATTATAGTAGTTATATTCTTGTATATAGGGGCAGTATTATAGTAGTTATAGTCTTGTACATAGGGGCAGTATTATAGTAGTTATATTCTTGTATATAGGAGGCAGTATTATAGTAGTTATATTCTTGTATATAGGGGCAGTATTATAGTAGTTATATTCTTGTATATAGGGGCAGTATTATAGTAGTTATATTCTTGTATATAGGAGTAGTATTATAGTAGTTATATTCTTGTATAGGGGGCAGTATTATAGTAGTTAGTCTTGTATATAGGGGGCAGTATTATAGTAGTTATATTCTTGTATATAGGGGCAGTATTATAGTAGATATATTCTTGTATATAGGGGACAGTATTATAGTAGTTATATTCTTGTATATAGGGGGCAGTATTATAGTAGTTATATTCTTGTATATATGGGGCAGTATTATAGTAGTTATATTCTTGTATATAGGGGCAGTATTATAGTAGTTATATTCTTGTATATAGGGGTCAGTAATATAGTAGTTATATTCTTGTATATAGGGGGCAGTATTATAGTAGTTATATTCTTGTTTATTAGAGGTTCAAACAGTAACACTTTTGGGCAGTAGAGTTCTACTTAGAGTGCTTGTCACTTTCCTACCTCTATTTCTTTTGGTAGTTTATATACATATATATAGTGCATTACTCAGCAGCATTGAGTAAATCAGAAAGGTTTTCCACCTCTTGTTTCAATCTTAAACACAACTTTCATTTATACGAGGAATTAACCTTTAAATATCTTCTGGTGGAATATGTCTGTTTCCATTAATATTATTTTTTTAACAGTGCCTTATCGAAAGAGATCCAGACACCTCGAGAAGGACATTTTCATAATCTGGGGGACCTGAGTAGTTTGTGCTTTTATTTTCATAAAGAAGTAGCAGAGAATTCCTCCTGTTACTATAAAGGACTTCTTCAGGTCTGGTTTTGAACTTTCGCTCTTATCTGTCAGGAAATTTCTGCAAATATTTTGTTCAGCTAGAAAAGCTTATTCAGAGAATCTAAAAGCCCCGGAAAATCCATCATTGTCAGCCATAATCACTGCTAAAAGTTGAACTTGAAGTCTGTACCTTGTCAACTCCCTGGATAGATTTGGTTGTGATATGAGGGAGACCAAAGTCTTGGAATGACTGACTCCTCGTTACAATGATATATGAGACCACTCAAGACTCCGGGAAGAGATTTTTCTCATTTGTGGAGATTTTTGCAAAGAAAAAATAATTTTATGTTAAATTCTCCCGAATTCTGTGAATTATATGATAGAGGTTCATGCACTACGCGACTCAATGGCAGAGATGTTGTTTACAACTAGATATTCACACTCTTAATTTACTATATTCTAATCTTGCAATACATTTAGGTGAATCCTGAGAATTTGTGAGAATTTAGCATTTTGAATTTTGCACCATTTAGGACAATGGAGGCTAAAAAAAAAACAGATCCCATTTTAGCCCCTATCGTCTTAAAGAGCAGAAATACAAATTTCTAATAGTAAATAAGTGCATTTTGCAAAAAGGGAAATTAGCGATCCCAGAAAAAAGTAAATTTCTACTAAAGAGTTTAAGTGAATTAATTTTCCATTAATATCTACAGATTTTATTTGCTGGTTAATAATGAAATCAGACCTATGTCTTGTACATGAATATCACAAAGCTGCCTGGACCCTTGAGGCCCTTTTGCATGGGCCAACTATCGGGCAACAAGTTTCCGATCATTGCCCTGTGTATATACGGCAACGATTAGCCAATAAATGAGCGTTTGCTCGTTCATCGGCTGTTCGTATATTTTATGCAGCACAAAAATTTTCGTTGTGGGCCGCACATCTCGGTGTGTGATCAGGGAGACGCGCTGCCGACATGATGATAATGTATCGGGACGAGTGATCGTCCCCATACATAGCTCCTTCTGAAAAGATCAACCGAGCGACGATCAATGAGCTGTCTCGTTGATCGGCGCTCGTATACACGGCCCATGTTGGACCTTTAAGATTTTTTTAAATTTTTGTAAAAGTATGAGAATGTATGAGATGCTTCCTATCCAACAATATATATACCTACTTCACCCTTATCAAAAAGCTACCTGGAAACTAAGGGTTCACTTACACGGCCCGACGTGGGTCTTTTAACCCCTTGGAGACACGGGCAATTTCAGTTTTTTCATTTTAGTATTTTCCTCCCGGCCTTCCAAAATCCATAACTTTTTTATTTCTTCGTCGGCAGAGTCATATGAGGGCTTGTTTTTTGCGCGACAAGTGGTAGTTTTTCATGGCACCATTTATTGTACTGCACAATGTACTGGGAAGCTGAAAAAAAAATATTTGTGGGGTGATATGGGGAAAAACTGCGATTACGCCATATTTTAGGGGGTTTTGTTTTTACGGCGTCCATCAGGCGGTAAAAATCACATTTGCACCTTATTCTACAGGTTGATACGATTACGGCGATACCAAATTTATATGTTTTATTTTATGTTTTACCACTTTTTAAAAAAATCAAATATTTGCTGAAAAAAAAAATGTTTTGTGTCGCCGTGTTCTGAGAGCCAGAACTTTTTATTTTTCCATCAATTCAACGATGTGAGGGCTTAATTTTTGGAAGGCGAGCTGTAGTTTTCATCGATATCATTTTGGCGTATATGCAACTTTTTGATCACTTTTTATTTTGTTTTATTGGAGAGCTAAGGTGACCAAAAAACATCAATTTGCGTGTTTTATAACTTTTTTTTACGGCGTTCACCGAGCGTTTTAAACAACGCTACATTGTGAAAGACTTTTACGGACGTGGCGATACCAGTTATGTTAACTTTTATTTAATTTAACATTGCTTTAGGGGAAAAATAGGAACTTTTTTTGAACTTTTAATACTTTTTTTTTTTTTTAACATTCAAAAAAACTTTATTTAACAGTTTATTACTTTTTTTATTAGTCACCTAGGGGACTTGAACCAGCGATCGTTGGATCTCTTTAATGATATACTGCAATAATAATGTGTTGCAGTATATCGTGATACGGATGTTCTCCTTTGAAGCCCTGCCAGAGGCTTCAAAGGAGTACAAAGACGGGAGACCTGGGGGCCTTTATTAGTCACCCAGGCTGCCGTAACAACCATTGTAAACGGCCGATTGCCCCACGGGGGTGCCATGGCGTGTTTGAGGGGGTACCCCCCTGATTCTAACAATTTAAATTCCGCGGTCACGATTGAACTTTTGATTCCGCCCGCTGGAGTGAGGTGTTGACTGTATAACACAGCCAACATCCACCGAGTATGGAGCGTGCTCAGCGCATGAGCGCGCTCCACACTTCCCCTTGGCGACATTTCAGTAATAGTACGTCGTATGTCGCCAAGGGGTTAAATGAGTGCCGATCAACAAGACAGCTAGTGATCGTTTGCTCCTTACGAGCGCTCGTTACAATGATATTTTCTGCAGCAGAAACTATAGGATTAGCCGATGAACTAGGGTTTGCTCGTTCATCGGCTGATCGTTGCCCTGTTTACACAGGGCAATTATAGGGAACCAGCATTCTGTGAACGCTCGTTTGCCTAATAATTGACCCGGGTAAAAGGACCTTATTTGTGGCAGCTGGCGCTTGGATCCTGGTTGTGAAACAGGTGATGAGGTGGATAAGGAATAACATAGAAGAATTAAAATATACGAGAAACTTCCCATCTTACACTGAATCCCTACTGTGACATTAAAAAAAGGAGCTGCCCAGACTCTTCTTGGTCCAGCTGGTGATTGGACCTTCATTACCTGGACAAACCGTTGACGAACTTTCTAGAAACAAATAAATTAATTTGGAAAAAAAAAATTCAATTGAATTTTCTAAACATAAAATTCTCTGTAAAATAATAATTTCAAAGGAATACAAATATTAGAAACAATTTATTTAAAGTTACTAAATATATAAATGAGTTTCTGTTATGAATATCGGTGACGGAGCAAGAAAAGTCTAGTAGCGCCCCATGGAAAACTGGCACATTAAGCGAAATTCAGCAATTACTTGGCCTGTAAAAATGATTGAGTTGATATAGAGATCTCAGATGACCGTGCCAGTTTCACCGTGATGCCACAGTGAGCGCCTCGTGCAGTGCCAATAATAGCAAATATCTGGCTTGGGTTTGCATGCTAGGTCAGTCTACCATTTGCTTTGCTCACTTTGGCATCTCCTCTGCTGACAGCTGCTTCCTAAAAAGATGCTCAATTTCCCGTTCATACAGTATTTTTAGCATTTCACTAACATTTTGCTGTGAGTAGTTAACCAGATTCTGCACAAATAATGGAAACGTAACTTGTGCCTTGTTTACCTGCCTACAAATCTGTCAGTAAGTAGTAATGTTGGGGTCATCTATGGAGAACAGAGCTTACGTAGCGCCACAAACCATACCTGAAAATAGGAAAACTTCAGGCAAAAATAATAATTGATAAAATACATCAATCAAAGACATTTAACATACCTAAAATTCATTTTCACCTTTAAAGCTGACATATAGAACTAATCTACAGAGAAAATGTCACTATGTACAAACATTACTTATCCTGTACTGATCCTGAGTTACATCCTGTATTATACTCCAGAGCTGCACTCACTATTCTGCTGGTGGAGTCACTGTGTACATACATTACATTACTTATCCTGTACTGATCCTGAGCTACATCCTGTATTATACTCCAGAGCAGCACTCACTATTCTGCTGGTGGAGTCACTGTGTACATACATTATATTACTTATCCTGTACTGATCCTGAGTTACATCCTGTATTATATTCCAGAGCTGCACTCGCTATTCTGCTGGTGGAGTCACTGTGTACATACATTATATTACTTATCCTGTACTGATCCTGAGTTACATCCTGTATTATACTCCAGAGCTGCACTCACTATTCTGCTGGTGGAGTCACTGTGTACATACATTGCATTACTTATCCTGTACTGATCCTGAGTTATATCCTGTATTATACTCCAGAGCTGCACTCACTATTCTGCTGGTGGAGTCACTGTGTACATACATTACATTACCTATCCTGTACTGATCCTGAGTTACATCCTGTATTATAGTCCAGAGCTGCACTCACTATTCTGCTGGTGGAGTCACTGTGTACATACATTACTTATCCTGTACTGATCCTGAGTTATATCCTGTATTATATTCCAGAGCTGCACTCACTATTCTGCTGGTGGAGTCACTGTGTACATACATTACATTACTTATCCTGTACTGATCCTGAGTTACAGCCTGTATTATATTCCAGAGCTGCACTCACTATTCTGCTGGTGGAGTCACTGTGTACATACATTACATTACTTATCCTGTACTGATCCTGAGTTACAGCCTGTATTATACTCCAGAGCTGCACTCACTATTCTGCTGGTGGAGTCACTGTGTACATACATTACATTACTTATCCTGTACTGATCCTGAGTTACATCCTGTATTATACTCCAGAGCTGCACTCACTATTCTGCTGGTTGAGTCCCTGTTTACATACATGACATTACTTATCCTGTACTGATCCTGAGTTACATCCTGTATTATACTCCAGAGCTGCACTCACTATTCTGCTGGTGGAGTCACTGTGTACATACATTACATTATTTATCCTGTACTGATCCTGAGTTATATCCTGTATTATACTCCAGAGCTGCACTCACTATTCTGCTGGTGGAGTCACTGTGTACATACATTACATTACCTATCCTGTACTGATCCTGAGTTACATCCTGTATTATAGTCCAGAGCTGCACTCACTATTCTGCTGGTGGAGTCACTGTGTACATACATTACTTATCCTGTACTGATCCTGAGTTATATCCTGTATTATATTCCAGAGCTGCACTCACTATTCTGCTGGTGGAGTCACTGTGTACATACATTACATTACTTATCCTGTACTGATCCTGAGTTACATCCTGTATTATATTCCAGAGCTGCACTCACTATTCTGCTGGTGGAGTCACTGTGTACATACATTACATTACTTATCCTGTACTGATCCTGAGTTACAGCCTGTATTATACTCCAGAGCTGCACTCACTATTCTGCTGGTGGAGTCACTGTGTACATACATTACATTACTTATCCTGTACTGATCCTGAGTTACATCCTGTATTATACTCCAGAGCTGCACTCACTATTCTGCTGGTTGAGTCCCTGTGTACATACATGACATTACTTATCCTGTACTGATCCTGAGTTACATCCTGTATTATACTCCAGAGCTGCACTCACTATTCTGCTGGTGGAGTCACTGTGTACATACATTACATTATTTATCCTGTACTGATCCTGAGTTACATCCTGTATTATACTCCAGAGCTGCACTCACTATTCTGCTGGTGGAGTCACTGTGTATATACATTACATTACTTATCCTGTACTGATCCTGAGTTACATCCTGTATTTTATTGGCGCCATCCCGGTGTAAGACGTTACAGATAAGCATGTATTAGTGCAGGACACTGTATTTGACTTAGCATATGATACTTGTTATTACATGCTGCTGCTTGTCTATACCTGTATACACGTTTGCATATTTTCTTTATCCATGATGTGTATCTATGATAAGTTTAATGCTTGTTTGGTTACATGTCAATCCTGTAGTTTCTTTTCCGGTGATCTCGCTTTATCCTTTGTGGGACTCCATTATAAATGTGTTTCATTTGTTAATAAAGTTTGTGATATTCTTTCCATTACTGTAGTGCTTTGTCCCATTATTTTGTAGGTTTATATATTCTTGATATATGGGATGCATCTTTTACTGGTCCTTATACAGCTGCATTAGACTACTTAGAATTGCTGCAGTATTCGCTTCTAGTTGCATGCTTGTGTTATCTATATGTTATCTATATGTTATCCATATGTTAGCACTATGTGAGTGGTGAGTATGGCTCTGACGTTACTGGTTCATGAATAGGTTACATATCTACTGAAGGGATCATCAGCCACCAGACATCTCCAGTGACACTTTTCTCCAAGGATACAATGGATTGGGCAAGTTGAAAGCACATCTGTGCTCCTTGTTTCTCTGTTCATCCATCATTGGGGGACAGTCAGGCTTTCATATCCCTCTAGAATTGGCAGGATCTGCCAAAATGGATATTTAAAGGGATTGTCCATGCATGGACAACTGATGACCTATCCGCAAAATAGGTCATCAGTATATGATTGGTGGGGGTCCGACACCCAGACCCTGCACCGATCAGCTGCTCCGGGCACCATGTTTAAGCTGGAAGCAGATGGCTCCGGTCACGGAATAGCGGCCGAGCTGCAGTATTCAAGTGAATATGAGCAAAGCCGCTATGCAGTGTATTGAGAGATCTTCTTCTGGCTCCGAATACTGCAAACTCGGCATAACATCAGGCAGCCGGAGCAGCTGATCGGTGCGGGGTCCGGGTGTCTGACCCCCACTGGTCATATACTGATGACCTATCCTGTGGATAGGTCATCAGTTGTCTGTGCCTGGACAACTCCTTTAAGGGTATGTTCACACGTAGTCAACAAAAACGTCTGAAAATCCAGAGCTGTTTTCAAGGGAAAACAGACCCTGCTTTTCAGACGTTTTTTTACCAACTCGCATTTTTCGCGGCGTTTTTCGCGCCGTTTTCGCGGCGTTTTTTACGTCCGTTTTTGGAGCTGTTTTCATTGGAGTCTATGAGAAAACAGCTCTAAAAACGTCCAAAGAAGTGTCCTGCACTTCTTTTGACGAGGCTGTATTTTTACGCGTCGTCGTTTGACAGCTGTCAAACGACGACGCGTAAATAACAGGTCGTCTGCACAGTACGTCGGCAAACCCATTCAAATGAATGGGCAGATGTTTGCCGACGTATTGGAGCCGTATTTTCAGACGTAAAACGAGGCATAATACGCCTCGTATACGTCTGAAATTTGGCCGTGTGAACATACCCTTAGACCTCCAAAAAGGGTGCATCTGGGGCAGATATTTCTAGGCCATTTTTTCTTGTTGTTTTTGGAAGAGGCCGGGGCATTGATCGAGGTGAACATCAGCTTTAAACATTTGATTTCGCAGACGTCTTCAAGCCTTTGTACCACTTCTGATTGACTAAACAGATGACGTTCTGCGCTCGTGTAGTCATGGAACAATTTGCTCACATGCGATGTTTGGAGTCGGGTACGAGGTATTGCGGTGAGCTGTGTGTACATTTCTATAGATCCTCCGCGGTCTCGACAGGACGGTCTGAAGACTTACATTAAGTAGAAACAATCTGATGGTTATATTACCGGTGCCTGCACTTTACATCACTCCTCGGTCCTAACAAGAGCCTGTTTAGAATTAAATCCAAAACTCGAAATGAAATCCCAATCCTGCGTTCACCTACAGGTGAGATGTAATGTTTACTATCAACGAGACCGGATTCTAAGGAAACAAGAAAGGTCACGGGGTCAAGTGCGTAATCTTAAACTTGCTATAGGAGTCGACACGGGCAGAAGTTTTGACTGCGGGAACGTTGGTTTTAGCCTCATTTACAAGCATCCAGATACAATGGGGAATTGAATGAGTCCCCCCCCCCCACCCCCCGAGTCACGCTGTTACTTTGTTACTTTTTAAACAAATGAATCTAGAATTGACTTCAATGCAAAAAAAAATGGTTGACAAGGATCACTTTAAGGGCATGCGTCATTCTCGTGACATCACCACACATGTTGTGAATTATGCCATAAGTTGCTGTAGCTTCGGGTCTTCATACATTACGTGGTGGTTCGTGTATTTTTTATCAGAATAGAAGTAACAGAATGTCAGAATAAACATTACAATGGGATACAATGTTGTGGGGATCATAAACTTACACACGTGCTTCCATTCCCCTATAGGTCTGCATATCATCATGAGTTACTTGCAAGAAGTCCCAATTATCTTGATGAGGGGCAGAAACCCACAAGGCGACTCTACTGTAGGTTGATCCCCCCGGGTATTTCAGGCCCCGCTGTGTCCGACAGAATGGTACTGAATAATGAAGACCCTATGAAGGGCTTAGTGTGACCCTAAACGTATAGTTTAGTTCACATTTTTGAAAACTGCATTAACTTTACCTGTTCCATTGTGATGCCAATAAGTACCAGCAATACGTTGGTTTCCTTCATATATATGTGACTTTACCTACTGATTTGACGTCCATCATTGGATATTCCAGTTTCGAGGAAGTCTATAGATTGTGAAGCCTTTCATAAAGCATAAAGGGTTTTCCCATCATTACTGTCTATAGTATATTCATTTGATATGTCATAAATGTATGATCGGTGGCTTCCAACAGTAGGAACCCCCAATGATCTGGAGAACGGGGGATGCCCAGTGCATATGCCCAGCGGAGCATTGGCTGTCCATATACATTAAAGTCTATAGGAGATACGGAAAGGGCCAAGTTACTGCACACTGCCCTATACACATCCCAAGTGCCTGCAGTAATCTACCCAGCATCTGATTCTTGCGTCATTGATTTATCACTCTATGGAGAGCCGCCTGTTTTCCTCCCTTATCTTCTACATTAGGGAATTTTTACCTAATTCTTATTTTTGGTGAACTTGGGTAAGATGCAATATACAAGCAACGTGACTTATATCATACTCATATATTTATTACAATCCTACTGGTTTCCTCCCAGCACTGACTTCACGTTTCCCCCCACTCCCTGCTGGATCAGTGTCTGCACGGTGTATGCTCTGCTGATTCACCTTCATAAATGGGGGGTCTTTCTACCAGCTACTACACCACTATAATAATCTTCCAGGAAAATGTTGCTAGTCATATAAAAGACGCTACTGGAGAATGTTGCAGGCATTGATATAGGAGAAGATAGAGAAACCCGGCCGAGATTAAATAATAATAATAATAATAATAATGAAAAAAAAAAATGAAAAATAATAATAGTAATAAAAACAAATACATTTTAGAAATAAATATAAATTTCCTTTCAAGATAAAGTGATGGACATGGAAGGAGTAATTCAGTGTTCCCAGCCTGTGGTCCTGTATCTGCTGCAAAAACTACAACTCCTAGTGTGCCCTGAGCCGCAGGCAACAGCTGGAGAGCCGCAGTTTGGGGGACCCCGGTGTAATGTAACCTGCCTGTTTGTGACAATGTTTATGATGACCAGTAATAATTTTCATTGTAACACAATTGTATCATCTTTTTCCTATGTGGAATTGAATGGAGGAGATAAAAATTGTTGAAAACTTGTTTCCACTCAACTGGTTTCTCTTTCTGATGATTTGGCTGGAAATTCTGAACTGCGACCTCTTCCCGATGATGTGGACGACGGTCACCGCACAATATATTTACAATAATGGGCAGGGGGCTTCATGTAGATCTTTATTCATTTATAAATCAAGATCAAGAGAACAAACAACTGAGAACAATCCGGTAATAACAAAGGAATGGAATAAAAGATGAATAGATATTATTCAATTTATATAATATCACCAATGTATTCACCAACACATTACAGACAGTGCAGTTATTCCCTAAATCCCTGATCTACATTCACAATGAACTAAACCTTGACACATAGAAAGAAAGATCCCAAGTGAATGTGAATATATTGAATTCTCCATCTTACCTTGATGCTCCTCCTAACGCATGTTTACAACTGAAGAGGCGCATTCTAATTATATACCAGCCATCATCCCTGTATATAATCCCAATCATCCCTGTATATAACCCCCATCAAACCCTGTATATAACCCCCATCATTCCTGAATATACAAGCCATCTTCATTGTATATAACCCCCATCATCCCTGTATATACCAGTCATCATCCCTGTATATAACCCCTATCATCTCTGTATATGCCAGCCTGGCTAGTATATACAAGTAAGATGGGGGTAATAAACATGGATGATGGCTGGTATATACAGGGATGATGGGGGTTATATACAGGGATGATAGGGGAATAGGTAATGCCACTCACACTTTGAAGTGAAAAAAAAACAACATACTTTACATACTCACCTTGGTCTTGTTCCCGCGCCGTCCGGTGGCAATGCAGACCTAACTGCTCTCTTCTGAGCAAGTCTGCTGTGGCTGAACGACGCTTGCGTCGTTGAAGGGCGCTGATTGACAGGGCAGAATAACTTGCCCCGTCAATCAGCGCCTTTCAAAAATGGAAGCGGCACGATGACGTCATCACGCCACTAGCTTCGTTGAAAGGCGCTGATTTGCTGGGCAAGTAATTCTGCCTTGCCAATCAGCATCATTGTTAGGCCATTAGAAGGTGCCCGGCCATTCAGCGCTTTTGCATGTAATTATATCTGTGTCATATAGACGCAGGTATAATTACTGAAGGAGGGGGTGGCGGCGGCTGGTTTCAGTTGTGTCGCCGCCCCCTCAGACAGGCAGAAGGCCCCTGTGACATGGCCGCAGTGGGGGCAGCAGGAGCAGCGGTCATGTCGTGGTGGGCCCCACCATCTCAGTGGGCCCGGGGCCACCGGCCCCTCCCCTCCAGCTAGCTACGGTACTGGATGGGACAAATTGTGTGTTTTGTGTGGAATAGACATCTTGATACTACCCATGGGGAGTGGTCTTGGGCCAACCCAAGCGGAAGCTCTGCCTCCAAAGAAACAGAGTCTTGCTATAACAGAAAGACAAGCACATTTTTTTTTAACGAGATATATAGATGGATGGATGGATGGATGGATGGATAGACAGACAGACAGACAGATAGATAGATAGATAGATAGATAGATAGATAGATAGATAGATAGATAGATAGACAGACAGACAGACAGACAGACAGACAGATAGATAGATAGATAGATAGATAGACAGACAGACAGACAGACAGATAGATAGATAGATAGATAGATAGATAGATATGAGATAGATAGATAGATAGATAGATAGATAGATAGATAGATATGAGAGAGATAGATAGATAGATAGATGGATAGATAGATAGATATGAGATAGATAGATAGATAGATAGATAGATAGATAGATAGATAGATAGATAGATAGATAGATAGATAGATAGATAGATATGAGATAGATAGATAGATAGATAGATAGATAGATAGATAGATAGATAGATAGATGTTGGGGGGCTTTGGACATTGATAGAGGAGGGTTACAGTAGCCGTGGATCAATAAATGACATTAATAAACCATAGAACTGTGATTATTTTTTTACAATTCTGTTTTTTATTACTTTTCCGACTTCTCCATATGGAAGAATAAACAGATAATCGCTGCAGAACGTTCCTAATATCCGTCTTTCCTCGAAAAACAAAGGTTTCACCTGCTCTGACAGTTTTATGCTTTGTCTCTGGAAGCCGCTGACAGTGGCTCCA
Organism: Rhinoderma darwinii; assembly: GCF_050947455.1. Taxonomy (NCBI): domain Eukaryota; kingdom Metazoa; phylum Chordata; class Amphibia; order Anura; family Rhinodermatidae; genus Rhinoderma; species Rhinoderma darwinii. The sequence continues at coordinate 7,599,759 of NC_134693.1, forward strand.
CTTCTCCCTCATTCCTGACTGTCATCACACGGACATTTTCCATATCAACACCACATCTCCAGCCGGAGCTTATGGAGAGTGGCTGGGGCCTGTTTTCTTAGTGATACACAGATATAAGAGTCGGGGATTAGAAGAAGCTTAAACCCATTGGGCAGGACATGATCCCGGAGCACATAGATGAAATGCTGCTAATAGTATATACTTCATATTTATGACTGGACGTCAGCCGTATGATCCGCCGTACACCAGTACAGTATATTCTCCCCACCACCAGTTGCTCGGGGTCTATTTCTAGGGCTGGAACATGATGTTCTCGGTGACATTTCATCGGGTTATATTGGTGGCCGTTACGAGATGGAACAACTGATGTGGATCGGGTTTAGGTCGTCATGAGATTGAATACTATAGTTCTGGATAATTGATGCCAAGTGCATTTCTGGGCTTTATGACGCCTCCTGGCATTGATGCTCAATGACAAATATTTACAAACATTCAAGACCTTCGAAATTGTGTACAAATTTTGTAAAATGTCACATAGTCCCAGAGAACACCTGCTCCCCTTCCTTATTTAGAGAAGCTTGGTGTAGAAACTTTAATTATTTTTGACTAGCGTTATATTCTGGCGGAAATTTGTTTGTTGCTTTTCTGCCCCCACCTTGGCCGACGTTTATCATGTCGTTTACACCAGGTTTTAGGTGGAAAATGGGACAAAAAAAATTACAAATCACAACGTGTGACAAATTTGCAGCAAAATTTTTGACTTTTTCAAATTATGAAAGTGATAAGAAAAGATTGATCTGTTTTACCCAAGTCTAAATTACGGCCAATTTTCTCAACACTTTTTAAAATTTGGCGAGTGATGAGAAAAGTTGAAAATTTTAGCGCATATTTGTCGTATGTATATCATCATTTGCCACTTTTTTTTTAGTGCAGTTTATGCCAAAAACTGGTTTAGTAAATGTTAACCATTAAGAATTTAGCTTAAAAATTGTGCACATTTTTCTTGCAAATTCACACTTGCTCACAGAACGGTTTCGATTTGTTTTAGACCTACTATCTCCTTTACTAAGACTGGTGGAAGATGCACGAATCTTAATAAATGTGGCCATTCTTCTCGCTACTGATAAATTTGACATCTCTGTTTGCAGGAGATCACCTGACCTACCTGAGGGGGTAACAATTTCTAAATGTTAATCCCCCCCAGACTATTATGGAGTCATATGATGTCAGGGACCGGTAGAAAACCAACACAAGGACCAGTGTGTAGATTCCTAGATTTAACCAGGGTTGGACTGGCCCACCAGAGAACCTGAGGATCCTCCTATGGGCCCAGGCTCTAACCCAATAATTGTCCCTAATGGTCCAGCAGATGACAACCCCAGTTGGAGCTCTTTGGAGCCAATCATTTGCCACAAGGGTCCATTTCTTATGGGATGATTCACAAATTACCTATCAGACCTTATTGATGATACGTCCTATGTGTACAATGATAACAACAATGATGAAATGAAAAGTGGACATGTACATGTTCTACATAGATGGAGGGTGAGCCCTCAGAATAATGGCCCAAGTAACCCCAGTCCGACGCCGGATGTAACCAGGTGTATAAGACGAAGGATGGACTCCGGCAGTAGAGGGCCACATTTGACCACCAGAATATGGGCTCTTTTCTACTGCTAATTTGAATTGTTTTTTTTCCCCACAGATTAGATTCATCGCCTGTCCACCAGATCGGTGATAAATGTAAAATCAGTGGGGGTGACCATTGGGTCCACACTCACATCTACTGCCGCCTTGTTTCCGAATCTCCGTTAGAGTTGAATGTAGGGGCAGCACACTCGTTTGGCCACTACTTTATACAAGTCTTCTTCACCGCATCTGGCCTGGTGAGGAGGGATGGGCAATAGGGTTTAGCAATTAATGGGATCCCATCACTGATTCAACATTTACCACCTATTCTGTGGATAGGTCATGAAGGCTATTAGTGGGAAACGCCTATAATGAGAGGAGAATAGGGAAGACCCGCCAGCATTGCTCTCTATAAAATCCTTCACTGGCACGCCAACCCACCAATAACATAAAAGACAAGGGAACCATCAAGGCCTGAGATTCAAGTCAAATGGAGTCCAGAACAAAAAGAAGAAATAATGAGGAACCTGATGTGGACTCTTAGATGTAACCATGAAAGTTATTGATACTGGCGTTAGTAAGAAGATGCAGCAGATATGGGGCAGGATCAGAGCCACGTCTTTCGAACCTCACTGCTTCTTCTTCTCTTGGATGTCTACGTGTAAGATCTTTCTGCCTCATTGAACCCTTCATGGGTCAGATCTGTTTTGGCAAGCAGTGGATGTCACATACTTGGACACATATGATGGACACATGAGAGGAGCGGCAGGTGCCTCTGATCCCATGAACTGGAGCACAGACTCAAACATAATTCATATCATCTGCTGTCCGGATTATGTTCTTGCTCATACCCACACAGTGACATCTGCACAGGATATTAGCGCTGATGGAAGAATGTAGAATAATAATGGAGGCTTCCACCTCATTCGTTACTCATTCATTTTTCACATTAAATACATTGTTACCATGTCGTAATTCTCTATATCAGCAGTAATATTATGGTCCAGCAGTTTTCTGCTATAATCCATGCCAAACCCCAGAATATATTCTCTTTCTCATCCTCTATTCTAGTATATAGTAACTTTCATACAATATTCACATTTTATTTGCATGGAACTTGAAATACTTAAATCAAATAATATTATATATCCAGGTGTCCAATATCACAGCCAAGACAATACTGCAAGGGGCGTAACCGGGATTTATAGGACCGCATGGTAAAGAAAAAGGATGAGCCCCCACCATCTAGATAGTAAATTGTACTGAAGATAGCGCAGGTGATGATAGATAGATAGATAAATAGATAGATAGATAGATAGATAGATAGATAGATAGATAGATAGATAGATAGATAGATAGATAGATAGATAGATAGATAGATAGATATTAGATAGATATGAGATAGATAGATAGATAGATAGATAGATAGATATGAGATAGATAGATATGAGATAGATAGATAGATAGATATGAGATAGATAGATAGATAGATAGATAGATAGATAGATAGATAGATAGATAGATAGATAGATAGATAGATAGATAGATAGATAGATAGATAGATAGATAGATAGATAGATAGATAGATAGATAGATATGAGATAGATAGATAGATAGATATGAGATAGATAGATAGATAGATAGATAGATAGATAGATAGATAGATAGATAGATAGATAGATAGATAGATAGATAGATAGATAGATAGATAGATAGATAGATAGATATGAGATAGATAGATAGATAGATAGATAGATATGAGATAGATAGATAGATAGATAGATAGATAGATAGATAGATAGATAGATAGATAGATAGATAGATAGATAGATAGATATGAGATAGATAGATAGATAGATAGATAGATAGATAGATAGATAGATAGATAGATATGAGATAGATAGATAGATAGATATGAGATGGATAGATAGATAGATAGATAGATAGATAGATAGAAGATAGATAGATAGATAGATAGTGTAATGACAGGATAGGGAGACAGACAGGTGAGCCCTAATCTACCCGCCTCTCAGTCCCTGCCTACTTGCACAGCCCGTCCTAGGCGACGGCGTACAACTGGGCGACGGTCCTTACGCTCAATATGTGCACGACAGACAAACAAGACAGTGGACTCGGCTCGTCCACTACTCTGTTGCTCAACTGCCCCACATTCCTTTGCTTTTGTGTTCCCCTGTCTTGTTTGTCTGTCGTGCACATATTGAGCGTAGGGACCGTCGCCCAGTTGTACGCCGTCGCCTAGGACGGGCTGTGCAAGTAGGCAGGGACTGAGTGGCGGGTAGATTAGGGCTCACCTGTCTGTCTCCCTATCCTGTCATTACATAATCACAGGCCCATATACCTTTTCTACCCTGGTCCCTGACACACTATGGACCCCCTTGAGGCCCTGGCTCAGCAAATGCAGGGTCTCTCCCTACCGGTCCAAGACCTGGCTCAGAGGTGCAACCAGCGTGATGCTACCCAGGTAGTGCCCTCCACCTCACCTCTTGAACCCCACCTCAAGTTGCCTGACCAGTTCTCAGGGGGCCGGAAGACTTTTTTCTCCTTTCGGGAAAGTTGTAGGCTCTATTTCCGTTTAAGACCCCACTCCTCAGGTTCTGAGAGCCAGCGAGTGGGTATAATTATGTCCTGGCTCCAGAATGGGCCTTCTCCTTGGCCACTGATGCCCCTGAACTCTCTTCTGTTGATTTTATTTTTTCGGCTCTCGGACTCATCTATGACGATACTGACAAGACTGCCTTTGCCGAGAGTCGGCTGGTGACCTTACGTCAGGGTAAGAGACCCGTTGAGGAGTATTGCTCTGACTTTAGGAAGTGGTGTGTAGCTTCTCGGTGGAATGACCCTGCCTTGAGGTGCCAGTTTAGATTGGGTCTGTCGAACGCTCTGAAAGACCTGTTAGTTAGTTATCCCTCTTCTGACTCTCTAGATCAGGTTATGGCTTTAGCGGTACGTCTGGCCAGGCTGCGATAGGCTCTCCCACTCCTCAGCCTACCAGCCTGAGTGGTAGCAGATGGAGTCACTCTAGCAGACCTAGGAACAGATGCAGGCTGATTAACCACGTGCGCCGACACAGAAGCTGTGTCAGGCAAATCTTTAACAGATAGATAGATAGATAGATAGATAGATAGATAGATAGATAGATAGATAGATAGATAGATAGATAGATAGATAGATAGATAGATAGATAGATAGATAGATAGATAGATAGATAGATAGATAGATAGGAGATACATAGATAGATAGATAGATATGAGATAGATAGATATGAGATAGATAGATAGATAGATAGATAGATAGATAGATAGATAGATAGATAGATAGATAGATATGAGATAGATAGATAGATAGATAGATAGATAGATATGAGATAGATAGATAGATAGATAGATAGGAGATAGATAGATAGATAGATGGATGGATCGGTACATAGATGTAGAGAAAAAAACATTGCAACAACATTCTGCAAACGCTAAGACTACCTAATACACTGTATATAGATAAATTTGCATTACTGCTACGTTTACTTACAAATTTTGTGAGCCCACCTGCCACAACAAGGCCACCTCTTTTAAGTGGATAGGTCTGTCATTTATTAATATTTTAGATATTTAGAACCCACATGAGACAGAAAACAGGAGGTCATATAATAGTTCTCAGAAAATTGAGACGCCCACATAGTTATGTTGTACAATATTTCCACTCACAGTATCCACGGCAGTGCCCATATAATAACACTATACATGGTGCCCAAGTAATAGTAGAATTTACAGTGCCCATATAATAGTACAATCGGCAGTGCCCATATTCATAATTGTAAATTCGCAGTGCTCATATAATAATACCATGCACAATGCCCATATAAAAGTACCATTCACAGTGCCAATTTAATCATAACATACATGGTGCCAATATAAAAGTACCATTCACAGAACCAATTAATAGTAGCATGCCCAGTGCCCATATAATAGTAGAATGCACAGTGCCCATATAATAGTAGCCTGCACAGTGCCCATATAATAGTAGCATGATCAGTGCCCATATAATAGCAGCATGCTCAGTGCCCATATAATAGTAGCATGATCAGTGCCCATATAATAGTAGCATGCACAGTGCCCATATAATAGTAGAATGCACAGTGCCCATATAATAGTAGCCTGCACAGTGCCCATATAATAGTAGCATGATCAGTGCCCATATAATAGCAGCATGCTCAGTGCCCATATAATAGTAGCATGATCAGTGCCCATATAATAGTAGAATGCACAGTGCCCATATAAAAGTAGCCTGCACAGTGCCCATATAATAGTAGCATGCACAGTGCCCATATAATAGTAGAATGCACAGTGCCCATATAAAAGTAGCATGCTCAGTGCCCATATAATAGTAGCATGCACAGTGCCCATATAATAGTAGAATGCACAGTGCCCATATAAAAGTAGCCTGCACAGTGCCCATATAATAGTAGCATGCACAGTGCCCATATAATATTAGCATGCACAGTGCCCATATAATAGTAGCATGCTCAGTGCCCATATAATAGTATCATGCACAGTGCCCATATAATAGTAGCATGCTCAGTGCCCATATAATAGTAGCATGCACAGTGCCCATATAATAGCAGCATGCTCAGTGCCCATATAATAGTAGTATGCTCAGTGCCCATATAATAGCAGCATGCACAGTGCCCATATAATAGTAGCATGCTCAGTGCCCATATAATAGCAGCATGCTCAGTGCCCATATAATAGTAGCATGATCAGTGCCCATATAATAGTAGCATGATCAGTGCCCATATAATAGTAGCATGCTCAGCACCCATATAATAGTAGCATGCTCAGTGCTGATATAATAGTAGCATGCACAGTGCCCATATAATAGTAGCATGCACAGTGCCCATATAATAGTAGCATGATCAGTGCCCATATAATAGTAGCATGATCAGTGCCCATATAATAGTAGCATGCTCAGTGCCCATATAATAGTAGCATGCTCAGTGTCCATATAATAGTAGCATGATCAGTGCCCATATAATAGTAGCATGATCAGTGCCCATATAATAGTAGCATGCACAGTGCCCATATAATAGTAGCATGCTCAGCGCCCATATAATAGTAGCATTCACAGTGCCCATATAATAGCAGCATGCTCAGCGCCCATATAATAGCAGCATGCTCAGTGCCCATATAATAGTAGCATGCTCGGTGCCCATATAATAGTAGCATGCTCAGTGCCCATATAACAGTAGAATGCACAGTGCCCATATAATAGTAGCATGCTCAGTGCCCATATAATAGTAGCATGCTCAGTGCCCATATAATAGTAGCATGATCAGTGCCTATATAATAGTAGCATGATCAGTGCCCATATAATAGTAGCATGATCAGTGCCCATATAATAGTAGCATTCACAGTGCCCATATAATAGCAGCCTGCTCAGCGCCCATATAATAGCAGCATGCTCAGCGCCCATATAATAGCAGCATGCTCAGCGCCCATATAATAGCAGCATGCTCAGTGCCCATATAATAGTAGCATGCTCAGTGCCCATATAATAGTAGCATGCTCAGTGCCCATATAACAGTAGAATGCACAGTGCCCATATAATAGTAGCATGCTCAGTGCCCATATAATAGTAGCATGCTCAGTGCCCATATAATAGTAGCATGATCAGTGCCTATATAATAGTAGCATGATCAGTGCCCATATAATAGTAGCATGATCAGTGCCCATATAATAGTAGCATTCACAGTGCCCATATAATAGCAGCCTGCTCAGCGCCCATATAATAGCAGCATGCTCAGCGCCCATATAATAGCAGCATGCTCAGTGCCCATATAATAGTAGCATGCTCAGCGCCCATATAATAGCAGCATGCTCAGCGCCCATATAATAGTAGCATGCACAGTGCCCATATAATAGTAGCATGCTCAGTGCCCATATAATAGTAGCATGCTCAGTGCCCAATTAATAGTAGCATGCCCAGTGCCCATATAATAGTAGCATGCACAGTGCCCATATAATAGTAGAATGCACAGTGCCCATATAATAGTAGCATGATCAGTGCCCATATAATAGTAGAATGCACAGTGCCCATATAAAAGTAGCCTGCACAGTGCCCATATAATAGTAGCATGCACAGTGCCCATATAATAGTAGCATGCACAGTGCCCATATAATAGTAGCATGATCAGTGCCCATATAATAGTAGAATGCACAGTGCCCATATAAAAGTAGCCTGCACAGTGCCCGTATAATAGTAGCATGCACAGTGCCCATATAATAGTAGCATGCACAGTGCCCATATAATAGTAGCATGCTCAGTGCCCATATAATAGTAGCATGCTCAGTGCCCATATAATAGTAGCATGCTCAGTGCCCATATAATAGTAGCATGCTCAGTGCCCATATAATAGTAGCATGCTCAGTGCCCATATAATAGTAGCATGCTCAGTGCCCATATAATAGTAGCATGCTCAGTGCCCATATAATAGTATCATGCTCAGTGCCCATATAATAGTAGCATGCTCAGTGCCCATATAACAGTAGAATGCACAGTGCCCATATAATAGTAGCATGCTCAGCGCCCATATAATAGTAGCATGCTCAGTGCCCATATAATAGTAGCATGCACAGTGCCCATATAATAGTAGCATGCTCAGTGCCCATATAATAGTAGCATGCTCAGTGCCCATATAATAGTAGCATGCACAGTGCCCATATAATAGTAGCATGCTCAGTGCCCATATAATAGTAGCATGCTCAGCGCCCATATAATAGCAGCATGCACAGTGCCCATATAATAGTAGCATGCACAGCGCCCATATAATAGTAGCATGCTCAGTGCCCATATAATAGTATCATGCTCAGTGCCCATATAATAGTAGCATGCTCAGTGCCCATATAATAGCAGCATGCTCAGCGCCCATATAATAGTAGCATGATCAGTGCCCATATAATAGTAGCATGATCAGTGCCTATATAATAGCAGCATGCACAGTGCCCATATAATAGTAGCATGCACAGTGCCCATATAATAGTAGCATGCTCAGTGCCCATATAATAGTATCATGCTCAGTGCCCATATAATAGTAGCATGCTCAGTGCCCATATAATAGTAGCATGCTCAGTGCCCATATAATAGTAGCATGCTCAGTGCCCATATAATAGTAGCATGCACAGTGCCCATATAATAGTAGCATGCTCAGTGCCCATATAATAGTAGCATGCTCAGTGCCCATATAATAGTAGCATGCACAGTGCCCATATAATAGTAGCATGCACAGTGCCCATATAATAGTAGCATGCACAGTGCCCATATAATAGCAGCATGCTCAGTGCCCATATAATAGTAGCATGCACAGTGCCCATATAATAGTAGCATGCTCAGTGCCCATATAATAGTAGCATGCTCAGTGCCCATATAATAGCAGCATGCTCAGCGCCCATATAATAGTAGCATGATCAGTGCCCATATAATAGTAGCATGCACAGTGCCCATATAATAGTAGCATGCTCAGCGCCCATATAATAGTAGCATGCACAGTGCCCATATAATAGTAGCATGCTCAGTGCCCATATAATAGCAGCATGCTCAGCGCCCATATAATAGTATCATGCTCAGTGCCCATATAATAGTAGCATGCTCAGTGCCCATATAACAGTAGACTGCACAGTGCCCATATAATAGTAGCATGCTCAGCGCCCATATAATAGTAGCATGCACAGTGCCCATATAATAGTAGCATGCACAGTGCCCATATAATAGTAGCATGCACAGTGCCCATATAATAGCAGCATGCTCAGTGACCATATAATAGTAGAATGCACAGTGCCCATATAATAGTAGCATGCACAGTGCCCATATAATAGTAGCATGCTCAGCGCCCATATAATAGTAGCATGCACAGTGCCCATAGAATAGTAGCATGCACAGTGCCCATATAATAGTAGCATGCACAGTGCCCATATAATAGTAGCATGCACAGTGCCCATATAATAGTAGCATGCTCGGTGCCCATATAATAGTAGCATGCACAGTGCCCATATAATAGTAGCATGCTCAGCGCCCATATAATAGTAGCATGATCAGTGCCCATATAATAGTAGCATGCACAGTGCCCATATAATAGTAGCATGCTCAGCGCCCATATAATAGTAGCATGCACAGTGCCCATATAATAGTAGCATGCTCAGTGCCCATATAATAGTAGCATGCTCGGTGCCCATAGAATAGTAGCATGCACAGTGCCCATATAATAGTAGCATGCTCAGTGCCCATATAACAGTAGCATGCACAGTGCCCATATAATAGTAGCATGCACAGTGCCCATATAATAGTAGCATGCTCGGTGCCCATATAATAGCAGCATGGGTACTGAAGGAAGTAGTATTGACCCCATAAAGCATACAAATAGGGAATTCAATTTGTGAGCCCTATTCGGGACAGTGAATGATGACAATCTGTACAGTGCTGCAGTGTATGTTGATGTATATAAGCAATAAATATTGGTATCATCAATGGCATAGTGCCAATGAACTAATACCTCCATATTGCCTATGTAACAGTGTCAGCCTCAGATTCTACATAGTGCCACTATATTGTCAGTGATAGTGTCCGCATAGTGGGGCCAGCCACAGTTCCTATATATTAGTATCAGTAATAGTGGCCACATCATTATGGCTGTCCCACTGTCATATAACAGGGCCACACATACTGCCTATACAGTACACCCCACTTACTTCTCTGTCACATATACAGCAGATATATTTTATTATGGCAGATATCGTATCCGTATCATCTGTATGAGGTTAAGTGGATTATATCACCAAAACGCGCTGTGCATTGAGAAATAAGTAGATGTCAGAGATATGTAAAACTGAGAAGATGTTGTTTTAGAGAAACCTTGGAATGCCTAATCCAATTACAAGTGAGGTGTTGTGAAATATTTAATTCAGGATATTTCATAATGTTTTCAATTCATAACATCTAGTACTTACGGGGAAATGAGATCCCCGTGTATTACAGCTTACAGTCAACAGCAGGAGGTAACAGAAAAAATAGTTTCTGAACATGTTGTGGTTTGTTAAATTATGCTGTTCCATTCACGTTCAAGCCCTATGTCTCCTCTTAACAGCGCACCACGTGTTTCGGAGTGGTATTACAAGTAGAATCTTACAATGGTTAAAACGCGAGGAATTATTATTACTCAGTAATGTATCAATCATTTAGAATTTTTAGGCCCAAAATTCTGTGCTGATATATCAATATTTCATCTGAATATATTTTATGATCAGTTTTGGGAGCCTCCTCCATTACATGGGGAACATTCCAGAATAAAACAAACAAAATACAGCTGATAATTCAATAGATATTACGCCCTCACCCACTTTCCAAAATGTGTCACATGCAACTCACTGGGGATATCTATTCTCAGGAGCCCAGATCCAAAACCAGTACCGGCCCCTCCCCCAATTATCCCATGTCATATATAACAGTGCGGTCCTTTTAGTTGGTGTAGGACCCTTTGGTCCACTCCGGCACTAGTACATCATCTATGTCTACTCCTCTGTTCCTCCAGACTCATGGATCTGCACACTTATAACTTTTTAGAGATTTCAGTTTTGGGTAGAGGTAACTTTATTACCTTGTAAAAAAACAAATTTTCTGTAAATGGTTAAATTGTATCAATATCACAGGATAATATAATATAATGGTTGTTTGTGGCATTTCTTGGGTGATTTATGTTGAGTTTATTTGTCTCTTCTCATCGAGACATTTCCCTTCTATAGTTTATATACGGTTCTCCTGAATATCAGGTCATGCAGAATGTTTACTGTCTGGCGGGCGGCTAATCTATGTTCGTAGGATATCATCAGCTACACTGCAGAGCAAAGAAAAATCAAGGGGGAAGCGAGGTCAGGAGGTATGCAGCTATAGGTTATATAAGGTAAATTCAGGAACTCGTGTTGGGAATGAGCAAATCTAAAAAATGAGACAAAATAGGAGGAAAGCTGTTATCTATAGACGCTGGAGGTCAGCCGGCCCGGGGCGGGAGGCAGCAGGGCAGCGGGTCCCTGGGCATCTCATGATATCTGGTATGGAGAAGTGGTTGGAGGATCAATAGGTTCATGTCAAAGACCCGATCACCCTGAAGGTGCACCGACCATCGGACAGAAGTTTGAGGACTCAATATCCTGTAACAGAAAAAAGCACAAAAAACAAAGGTAAATCAATAAAATAATTATTCATGACTGGTGCAACAGATTTTTTTGGGGAGGGGACTGACATCAGGGGCATCATGGCTGGCACAAGGGTACTGTGGCTGTTGCTGGGGGCACTGTGTGACCTATTAGGAGATCTGAGGCCAGGGCAAGTCCTATGCAGAACCTTCTATTCATTCCCCACCGTTACAGTACAATACAGTGCCCAAAATATAAGATCAGAAAGTGTACAAATAACAATACGATTGGCCTAAGGTGCCCTAATAACACTGCCCGATCAGTACACGGAAAAGAAGATTGATCCCTTGCAGCTGCCTTTCCATAAATTCAGGCACAAATGTGGCTACAAGGTATATGCTCCAGGTGCTCAGGCCATTAGGGCCAGTGTTGCCCCATTCAATAATGACAAGTAATGTGTCCTGACTCCTGACCGCACACCCTTAGGGCTGGCCTTGCCTATGGCTGTTCATGTTGGCAGTGAAGCTGGTACGGGGTGCATCCTGGCTGGTACTAGGGGCACGCTCTCCGACACTGGCTGGCTCTTTGGAACTATGGGGTTACTGGGGGCACTGAAGCTAGCATGGTGACTGGCACTGATATGAGGGCACTTAAGGGTTTAATAAATTTGCCTTGATGTGCTATGAATGCCTTATCTTCTCTTTTTGGCATGGATGTCGAATACTGGTGAGGACACAGTTACAAAATCCCTGGTATAAAGCATTACATTTTGTAATGCACAGACACCATAGGTCCAGGAGACGCGCTTTAAAGCAGCTCTCGGCTTTGGCTAATAGAAGGACAATGAGGAAAATGTCCCTTATAGGGGGTTGTCCAGGACTAGAAAAAAGGTCTGCCTATTTTTTTTAGACACAGCGCCACTCTTGTCGATGAGCAACATCTGATAGTCAGTTGAATGGCGCTGAGCTGCAATACCAGACACTGCCTATGGACAAGAGTGGCGCTGTTTCTGATTCTGAAAAATAAAGTAGACCTTTGTTTGTAATCTCAGTGTCTGGAACGGCTTCAGTACCAGCAGTAATGACACGTTGTAATAGAGACAATAATGTGTCTTCTATCTGGATACACATAGAACGATCAATCTCTGCAGTCACAGATTTGATTATTTATTAGTTGATTAGTCTAATCATTTCTCTGCAGTATTCTGATTTATTGCTCGGTGAAGAATCCAATGATTAAATTATTGCCACATGGCCATGTTATCAACCCACCACTAAGTGCCTTTCCGACCATCTGTAAAGCATAAGATGTTAAATATACTTCTCGCTGCAAATAAAACATCTGGGATTCATCCAACTGATTCTCCCCTCGGAGAATGAACAACGCAGGCTACACAGATATAACCCCCGAGAGGAGGAGATGGAGAGCAGATGAATTCTTGACTCAGAGCCGTGATCCGTCTTCTGAAATCAGTTCAACAACATTTGTAGATCTTACGTATGGAATAAAGCACAGAGTGTGAAAGTGGCTGCATCAACCCTCGTGTGAGGTCACTGCTCAGGAATCCACCCCATTTATCTTCACGTGTTTGTCACAGAAGTGACAATTCTCCAAGAGATTATTATGATTGTGGATTCTGTATCATGGAAGACTCGAGCTAGATGTCCAAATGTTGCAGCATTAAAGGGCGCGGGGTAGGATGCAATGCTGTATGCAATTCCAATCATGTGACTACATCCATCTTTCCATCATGTGTTAAGGCCATTATTGCAGCACTAGCGGTCAGGAGCCTTGCTAGCATCTTAAAAGATCAGCGGCACAAGCTCCAAAACATACTTTTATAAGATAGCTTAGATACAGCGGTTCTAGCTCTATTGCAGTCACCAAATAATGATCAGATACCAGTTCTACGCAGAGATTTGTGACTACAGTATCGTTATATCCAGTGACTCACAGGTGACGTCTTCTCAGATTGGTGTAATTTAATGCCTCATTTCTTCTCTATCCAGGTCCAGACCGTTGAGATGATTTTTCCTGTCCACGACCCGTCTCTGTACACAAATTCCCTATCCTGCTGCTACAATTACTGCTTCAGTGCCCCTACACAGTACTAGTGCCCCATTATGTGCCCAACAAAGTAATAGTGCCCCCACACAGTAATAATTCACCATTGGGCCTACCACAAAATAATAATGCTTCCTTTGTGCCCCACGGTAATTGTGCCTTTCTTTGTGCCCCCTGTAGTAATAATATCCTTTCTGCTCCCACAAGACAATAGTGCCCCTCTGTGCCCCCAAAAATGTATAATTCCCCTTTGTGCCACCACAAAAATAATAGTGCCTCCTCTGTGTCCCCCAAGGGAATAAAACACTCTGCAATTTGTGGGGTCCACAGCCGCCTACCATTATTTCCTGACTGTACCCACTGTGTTTACGCTCTCCATTCTGCGCAGCGTAGCGTGCAGCACCCTGTGCATCCTGAATCCTTCTAATTTGTCTCCTCCTCTCCAGCACCTCAGAGTACTAGAGAGGAAGAGGAGGAGACAGGGGAGGAGGAATCAGGATGCACAGGCTGCTGCTGTAGAGAGAGCATAAAAGAAGTAAGGATACAGGAAGCCATTGTGTGGTGAGAAGGGCCTGTGGGTCTGCCTGGCTTAGGGGCCCAGTCAGTTGTGACCCCGATTGCTACACCACTGGAGATTATGATGGAGCATCTTCAAGGCTTGCTTTAAGTGAATCTGAACATTTGTAGCATAAAGCAACTCTTTTACAATTCATGTCATAGCCGGCCTTAGGGGTGTGCGACCTGTGCGGTGTGACCTGTCACTTTTAAAGGGGATGCCACAGACTTTGATGAACCTGGCAACTGGGGCTAGCGCACTGGATCCCATACTGATTGCCGGAACCTACAGTAGCTACATTCCGGTGTCAGGACCTTGTATGTGCCGCGGCACAGACCTTGTGTGCCAGGCCCTGATGTGGCAACTGAGGTGATCCGGGCAGACAAGAAAAGACCAGAACGGTGAGTAAATGTCTGATCTAGGGGGGTCTGATCTGGGGAATCCGATCTGCCGGGGGCATGGGATACGGTACAGGGCCCGACACTCTTAAGTTACGCCCCTGAGGATCTTTATTGTTTAGTACATCAGCTATAGCTCCGTATGGATGATGCGGTCGTTGTGACATCACATTTTTAACGTTAATATTCAGTCTTATAATATGTGATAAACTTTTATTGTTACATTGGAAGCACAAAGGGGACATTTACTAAATAAAATGCGCAGGATTTCTGACACAAATTACGATTAAAAAAGTGGATTATCTACCTTGGAAAATGTCTTATGTGTTTTTGACACTTTTTACGATTCCCTCGACAGTTTTGAAAGTGTCTAGAAAAATGGGCATGTTTAAGAGTATTTAATATCGGCGTGCGCCATTTCTTGCTGTAAACAATTGCTGTAAAGAACGCCAACCAAGAAGTGGCGTAAGGAAGAGAAAAGTGTCTAACACGTCCAGTTGACCACATCGCGTGCACCGCTGTGATACATTTTTTGCAGTTTCTACCTGTCTGGTCTAGTTTTATCCTAACTTTGGGACAGTATTCATAAATCTCCATTGAGGTCAGACCGTTAACCTGTGGGCTTCACCCTTTGGCTCTCCAGCTTTTGTAAAACTGCAACTCCTAGCATGCCCTGGCAGCATCTGGCTGTCATGGCTTGTTGGGAGTTGTAGTTTCACAACCACTGGAATCCCACAGATTGGAGACCACTGACCTTGACTGTGAATGTGAAGATGAAACACAAATAATCTATATTAATAAAAATAGCGAAATAGAGGATCCCTGATGATTGAGCTGAGAAGCAGTGCATTCTGGGAGAAGACATGAATCAATTTCTAGGC
The DNA here is from genome assembly GCF_050947455.1 of Rhinoderma darwinii. Lineage (NCBI taxonomy): Eukaryota > Metazoa > Chordata > Amphibia > Anura > Rhinodermatidae > Rhinoderma > Rhinoderma darwinii. Next base: position 7,615,483 of record NC_134693.1, read on the forward strand.
TGAAATATATATTTATTTTGAAAACATCATTTATAAATCCACATAAACAGGGAAGGATTTTCATTTATTAGCCCCCCCCCCCCCCCCCCACTGTGATATGACCAAGTGACCTGCACGGCTCTAACTTATTAGCCCAGACTTCTCCTTCAGATCATCCATCTTCCCCGTGTACATTCAGTTCGATACCATCAATCCTAAATAAGAAATTAGCGTACGACTCGGTGAAGACAAATATCATATGACACGCGGAGAGAGTCCGCAGCGCTGGTAAAATTACCAACATCTGTTGCTTTTGTTTGAAATTCATGTATCAATTTCGAAAATGTATTTTAATAGGGCAGAAAAAAGTCTCAAAGGAGACGCCCGAAAGCAGGAATATCATGAAGCGTTATTGATATAATTAGATTTGTCATGATCTTAGCATGTTGGCTGTGCCCTGTATAGTAATTATGGTGAACTGCAGTATGGGGGGGTCATGGAGTCAGATGTATTTCTGAGGTTACCACAAAAGTCATTTTCCCAGGAGGTGCAGGGTAATCAGTCCAACCAAGATGGTTCTTATCCAGCAGTCAGATTCATGGATACAACGACTCCAGGGCTCAGCTTCCAATTCACCAAATGACTGGTGCCCTAATGTTTAAAACCCAAGAAGGCAAAATGTATCTGTGATCTATTGGGGTGGGATGAAACTAAAAATAAGGTTTGGTGCATCCCAGAAGCAGCCGGAACCTAAACAGAAGGAATATATAAAGAAAGGCCTTAAAGTGTCTCCTATTCTGGATCCAATTTTGTTTTGGGCTTATAAAAAAATGCATGCAAACGCCGCATCAAATCTGCACTGTGTGAACAATGCCTAAGGTAGATCGTACACATAAGATATTGAGAGCCAAAACGTTTACAGTTCTCATTTATCACTCCAATAATAAGAACTTTTCTGTGGCGCGTGAAGAAAGGGAGGCTGCCAGACATGTCCGGTGCTGCTTATCTCTGGGTGGGGACAATAATAAATACATTAATGTCACAGTACAGGGATTATTAACACAGGGATGTCACAGTAAAGAGATAATAAACATAGTGGTGTCACATTACAGATATAATAAACACAGTGATGTCACTGAACAGAGATAATAATCACATCGATGTCACATTACAGATATAATAAACAAAGTGATGTCACTGAACAGAGATAATAAACACATTGATGTCACAGTACAGATATAATAAACACAGTGATGTCACAGTATGGAGATAATAAACACAGTGATGTCACATTACAGATATAATAAACACAGTGATGTCACATTACAGATATAATAAACACAGTGATGTCACATTACAGATATAATAAACACAGTGATGTCATGGTACAGAGATAGTAAACAAAGTGATGTCACATTACAGATATAATAAACACAGTGATGTCATGGTACAGAGATAGTAAACAAAGTGATGTCACATTACAGATATAATAAACACAGTGATTTCACTGAACAAAGATAATGAACACAGTGATGTCACATTACAGATATAATAAACACAGTGATGTCACTGAACAGAGATAATAAACACATGGATGTCACAGTATAGAGATAATAAACACATTGATGTCACACTATGGAGATAATAAAGACAGTGATGTCACAGTATGGAGATAATAAACACATTGATGTCACAGTAAAGAGATAATAAACACAGTGATGTCACATTACAGATATAATAAACGCAGTGATGTCACAGTATGGAGATAATTAAAACTGATGTCATAGTACAAAAATAATAAACACAGTGATGTCACAGTACGGAGATAATAAGTAGTGATGTCACATTACATGGATTATAAACACAGTGATGTCACCATACAAAGATAATAATTACAGTGATGTCACAGTACAGAGATACATACATTCATTTCACAGTGATTTTACAATACAGATATAATAAACACAGTGATCTCACAGTACAGCAATGAAAACCACAGTGATGTCACAGTATAGAGATAATAAACACAGTGATTTTACAATACAGAGATAATAAACACAGTGATGTCACAGTATAGAGATAATAAAAACAGTGATGTCACAGTTCAGAGATAATAAACACAGTGATGTCACAGTTCAGAGATAATAAACACAGTGATGTCACAGTTCAGAGATAATAAAAACAGTGATGTCACAGTTCAGAGATAATAAACACAGTGATGTCACAGTGATTTTACACTACAGTGATGTCACATTATATGGATCAATTCCTTGATTGGAAGACTCGGTTCTAAAGTTAAAGACAGAAGACCCGAAGTGAAATGTATCTTGCAGCTTCTCCGATTACAAATGTCTCATATAAAACGGGGATATGTGACCCGTGATGTCAGCTCTTCAGCCTTTTTAGAACAACACTGATTAATCCTGAGTGGATTTACAGCTGAATTTTTGCTCGTTACAATCTTCTAAAGTGTTTAATTAAAAAAACAATATGACATGGAAGCATCTGCTCCATTCCCATCATCACTTCATATTTTTGGGGAAGATTTATCCTATTTTAATGCCGGAATTAAATATTTTAAGGAACTTCAGCTCAGAGAATTGACAAGCTGCCAGTTAATTGGAAGGAGAAGAAAAGGCCTTTTCATTTGACACATAGAACTTCATCCACTAATAATATGAGCTGCGGCCCAAGAAATTGTCCAAATTTGCAAGACTAAAAGGATTTCTCTTAATCATGGAAGTGGAAAAAATTATATATATATATATATATATATATATATATATATATGTGTGTATACCATAGAGTTGTACCATGCACAGGTCATTTATTTTAGTAGTGAATCTTATCAGTTTGCCCCAGCGTACATACAATGGCATTCAAAGAGTAAAAGTCCCATAGTGTAAATGAAACTAAGAGGGTGTATGGTGTTTCTTCTCCTTTATGTATACCCCTGCATTTAGCAAGGAGCAACTTCAATATTAGAATTTGTATGCTCTGAGCTGTCCACCAGCATGATTGATTGGACATTATTTAGCTGCTGATTGGTGGTTGTGCTGGAAGTTACTGCTGTGGTAGAGGCAGAGAGAACTTCATTCAGTGTATAGTCACAGAGCTGTTCACATAAATCCTGGTGAGACCACAGACTTTGGAGACTTAAAAAAACAAAACAACTCATGACTTAGGGCTAGGAACAGTTTCCATATACATAACCAGAGGCAAAAAATTGTGGATCCAATGCAAAATCTTTAACAGGGTCCCCCATCTACAAAATGCCATTTAAAATACTGGTGTCTTCTTGTGTAGAAGGGCCATTGGGCCCCCTCAAGCACCATGGCGCAGGTGCAACTGCTAACTCTGCACCCCCTATAGCTACGTCCTTGTACATGTATAGGTATTTTTATAATTGGGCACTGTAATATTTTGAGAGGACAAAGTAACCAGAATGTCAGATGATAAAGATGAAGAAGTACCATGGTGCAATAATATTATGAGTAAGCCAATGTGAACTTTGGGAGAACCCACAAACACAGTGAAAGTTGCTTTCAATGGATTTGAACCTACGGCCCCTGTGAGGTCCGAAAGAAATACTAACCCCTATGTCACCATTTACTACTCAGTACTTTAGGTCGGGTTCACACTACAGGAATCTTCAGTCTTTGGCAGTCTGAGCTCTGCTTCATCCAATCATCACACCCACTAACCGTTAAATTCCTTTATATTCTAATCTTTCTTTTTGTCTTGTTGGTTTGTCAAGTAAAATGAAGTATTAATTCCTTACACAAGTCGTCCGGCCCCAGTGAACAGTAGCTGGTGGTATTTGCCAATGAAAAAAATGATATACGTGGGAGGGACGACTTCTCATTCACTACTCCCATCATCCTCATTCTTCATTTTATTCTAGAATACTATTGGGTAAACAAAAGTTTTCAAAACTTTCGAAGTCTTAGGGAACTGCTTTTTTTTATTTCTATTGAGACCCAAATTGAAAAAAGTTAGCTACTTCCTCCCACGCTTATGTTATCACCAAACTACATTTTCAAGTAATTTTTTGCTTTTCAACTAGTACCAGAATAAAAGAATTTCTAAACACTGGGGACACCTCCACTGGAACCTCCACCGATGCCTAGAAACGGGGGTCCCGAACCCCTGTTCCTCTTCATTGCTCGACCTCAGTGAGGGGGATGTTGAAATAAGCAGCGGTCAAGCATGCGTACTGATGGAAACAGCCTAGTACAGCGCTCGGCTATTTCCGTCATTCCCATAGGCATTGAATGGAGCGGCGTGCGCATGCTCGATAGTGGCTTCATTCAATATCCTCCCACTGCGGTCGAGCAGTGAGGAGGGATGGAGATTCGGGATTCTGTGGATATGTGATCATTATTTTTTATTGTGAGAATACCCCTTTAAAGTGGTTGACTGGTTTAGAAAACCCATTTTTAAAAACCTTATGCGGGAATTCTAAAGTTAATAGAGGGGGTGTCACCCATTTCCCTTTCATCTATTATCTAGGAGCTGAGATTGACTACAAAGAGCGTTGATCCCTCTGGGGAACTGTCCTGTCCTGCATTACACAGACAACCCATTGATTTCAATAATAACTGTGTAATGCTTCATTTCTCCTGTGGTGGCGCTGCAGGAGAACTAAACAGTTGTTGCCCAGTTCCTCCACAGATTATAGCTGATCTATGAGGTGCCTAGCATTGGGACACCCTGTTATCCGCTTATCTTTGAGCGACTCTTCTAACAAGACGAGGTTATTTAAAGCGGAAAACTTTATAGACTATAAATGAGGTTGAAGGCTCTGATTTGTCTCACATATCCCTGATGGGCAGATAGACATTTGGTTACTGATATCAGATTATGTCTCACACTTAAGGTGGCCATACATCCTAGATAGTTGTCGGTTCGTCGGGCCTACAGCTATTCGTTCCGACCCCCATACAAATGCATTCTCGGTTCTGAATGGGGAGAACTTCTTTCCCCCGACATCTACCGTCCGGGAGAAAGTTGGAACACCACCATGTTAATCTAATCTGTATGGGCACTTTTAAGGACGGTTTTATAGAAAATTTTTCCCTGGGCAACAACACAGTGTCCCCTCTTTGCCATTTTTAGACATAATTTCTAATAATTTCAGCTAAGATAAACCCCACCTCCATATAGTGGAAAGATAATTCTGCCATACACAGCCCACATGGTGCCCCCATATAGTGCATACAAAATAAACAGTAAACAAATAACACTCCCTTAAATATAGTTCCCACTTAATACTACAATTAAATTCCCAAATAATACCACCATACACCACTATGTCCTTAGGGGCCCACAAGTAAACCGTGGGCCCTAGACAATTGCTCTAAAATACTGATCATATTTAATTTTCAGAGATTCCATCCAACACATCCCAGTGAGAGGGCAAGGAGGGCTCTCTCACTGTGATTGACTGCATGGCAGGGTTGAGAGAGAAAGGGGGAAAACCGTCCGGGTGACCAAGTGACAGATAAAGCAGCCCCATGAAAGCTAATATGTCCGGCAATGGTGTCAGACAGCTACTTCCTGTCCTAGAAGCCGTAAGCAGGAGCACAAGCGGCTGAGCCTACAGACTGCACACAGTGACTGTGCAGACATATATACACTTAGAAATACAGTATATAATGTACATTTATTATAGAGATCGCTAATAGATGGTTAAACACTCTCCTTCTTCCCCAGTAAATGGATTTGCAGTACGGAGGAGATGGAGGATAGATCCTGCGCCATCAGAGATTTATTTTAATTCACTGACTGAAATCTCAGCTCTCTGGCTACACATCTGCTTTTCCAGTTAATGAAATGCTACAGACATTTCGGTCTCTTCCCATATATCTGGACTAAACTGTCACCCGGCCAAGGTCTGCTCAACACATCTGTCAATATGCCCAGTCTAACTGTGAGCTCTTGGGCCTAATGATGACATCATGAGTAAATGGTGACATGTCTACATTAATAAGCAGAATTTTAATGGTGTGATTATGGTTGTTGGAGCAGATATTTTTATTAAACTGTAAAATCGGGGTGTAGACGTGTTAATAATGCGGATGGTGAACATACGGGGATCCACAATCTCCTGGTTCCTCCAGTACAGAACATGTCCTATTTTCTAGTTGACTTTTTAGCTGTCATTTGCTCTTTCCGGGCCGGTTATTGTTTTTATCCCACATTTTGTAGGTTTATCGGGGCTCTCACTAAATAGACCACTAGCCAATAATCAGCTTCGGTTGAAGAATTTAATTTCTACAGATCACTGCCAATAAAAAGTGGAGGTCCATGGACTCTCTAAATACAGGACAGAAGTAGGTCATAGCTGGGGACTCCTGGGGATTCTTCAAGAGTCATTCTTTGTCTAGTATCTATAGAGTACACTAGATGATGGGTAGCGGGGGTCTCATAGCAAAAATCAAAATGAGGCCCCATCCTGGAGCTGACTCACATACACCCACCACCAAAACGTGTTTGTCCCTTTCCTCCTTCCATCCCTCGGAAACAGAGGATCCAGCATCACTGTCTGACCAGTTATTCTCTCCATTATTTACAACAATTATGGAAATAACTCGGCACTGGTTGACACCTCCCAGGACCACAAAGCAGCCTCAGAGGTTCCCTCTATCTTATGTGCTCAACTCTTGATGTTGAGATTTGCAGTTGGAGGCTAAAGGAGTAATCAATGAGATGCTATATGCCAACCCTCCCAAAATGTCTGCTGCCCATTCCTTGTAGACCACTGTCTGGAATAAGATATTGGACTAGACCCAGTTGACCCCTAACATTTATTATGGACTCGTTGAACACCAAGTCATGGAATAACTCCAACAGTATGAAGAAGACACATGACATGAGTTAGGAGGACCACCATTGGCAAGCAGTGTCAGATATTTGAGGACTCCACTAGGCTTAGGTAAGAATTTTTGCGGCCTTTTGTCCAGATTAAGTCTACAGTTAGTCATCACCAGATGATGGCAGTCAATGGAAAGCTTACCAGAAGACACGGCATAGTCTACATCTCCCTCCAACCGGAACTAACCTTTCATTTCCTAGGCCATTCTCTTATAAACAGGTGCAAAGAGAAAAAGACCAGGATTTTTGTATATATTTTTTAGTCACTGATGAACATGATGTTATCTGGAAGTCGGCATTGTATTTAATAGAATTCATATTGGGAAGACGTGTTCATGGTTGCTTCATCCTAAGGGCAGGACATTCTCAGGTCATTAAGGAAGGTCACTGAAAAATGATCGTAGCATTACATGTGTTGTTGGGTCAGATCCAGAATGACTGGATGGAAAGACGATGGGAGCTCCTGTAATCTCAGACCAGGCTCCTGCAAAACAAATGACGAAGGATTTTGCAGTTGGAGAATCCACAAACAATGACTGATGAAGCAGTTAACCCCTTGGAACAATTGCAACTTGGGCTCCAATTCCTCGGGGGGGGGGGGGGGGGTCACAAACTTCCTGCCACGTGGTATAAATATAATTCTAGACAGAACTATCTCCTCGTCATTGAATCTTTCACTTCTGTAGCTTTTATAAATCCTAGGTCATGAGATGTGAGTGGTTGTGATGTGGTGGCCTGGAAGCAGCTATTTCCATGGGTCATAGTAGCATCCAACCATGCCGGACCGGTACTAACCTGAAGCGATGTCCTTTGCTGCAGTCCTAATCCCTGTAGCCAATCAGAGGACTCGGCAGTGATGAATTATATAAATACAACCCATGATCGCGGAGCCCTCTGATTGGCTGCAGTGGTCACATGCAGGGGAAAGGATAGGTGAGTATGGCTTCTTTTGTTCATTTAGCAAAAACTGTTCAGAACCTGGAAAACCCATATAAGTTGGCTGGTGCCCTGTGCAGGACCTTCTATTGTGGCGCACCATATAGTGCCCAAATAATACAATCATACAGTGTACAAATAACACTTTTATACCGCTGCCGAAATAACACCCAACTGCTGAATCAATGACCTAGGGAAGAAAGCTGCATCCAGTTCAACTGCCCTTCGATAGGTTTGGCCACCAAATGTGGGCTTGAGGTGGCAAGCTATGGTGCCCAGTTCATCAGGGGCAATGGCGCCCCTTCAGGACATGAGCTGTCCCTTTAGTAATGACAGGAGATGCGCCCTGTGCGACCACATAGGTCGCACACCCAAAAGGCCAGCAGCACAATTGAATGACAACGTCAGTGGTGACTACTGTACTTTACCTCCATGGCACAGGCAACCCGGTCCTTCAATGCAAGGACCCTGCATACAGCACCCCAGACCTCTGCATCCTGGACCCTGTGACATGGGGAGAGAGGTAAATATTGAGCTGAGCTCTTCCAGTTAAACCTTAGGCTTCGGGTTAACTGAACTCATCTCCTACCAGGGAAGGGTAACTGATGGTGATGTCATGGCGCTCTTTCGTTGGCAGTGGACGCTGCATTTTAAGTAAGCGCTGGAGCTCTGAAGCCCTTGTTTGGATGCGAACAGAGAATGGGTTAAGAGAAAGTTTCCAGCATCTGAGGCTCAGTGCAGATGGTATTCATTCCCCGTGTGAAATGAGGTCAACACTTTGTTTTCCCTCTTTTTCGAATATTTTTGTTCCTTGGCGTTCGCTTGGAACGCTCTGTCCTTCAGGCGCATAGACAATAACCTCACTGCTGCGTCCCGAGAGGTCGGTACCCGTCTGTTACACTGTGAAAGAGAGGGATACACTGACTTATGCAACGACATTGGGGGCAAAAAATAATCACAACTTTACTCAGTAAATGTCATTAACACGGTGTAATCCATAGCTACACTATGCATTAGTTGTGCCTTCTGCCTTCTATAGGGGGCGATGTACACAAATACTATTGCCTGTGTAGGATGACGGACGGATGTGCTGCACTATTCTATGGCTGTGTTGGTATTTTTTTTACATTGTTCCCTATGGAACTTGGAAGGCAGAACTAATATGCTGGATATACTGAATTGCACTAGTTATGTCACGCATTAGCATTAATCCTGGACGCTCCAGTGCCGCAATGCAAAATGGGAGCCTGGGTCACCTAACCATCACCTGCCATATCTTGTACTGGTGTCCTCTTATGTGGAGGAAGTACATTCTCTGCCCCCACTATAGATATTCCACTAAACTAACCCGTAGAGCCCAAGCTTTAAGGGTCATGGAGGCACCACATGCCGCACACAATATTTCATCAATACTGTGTGCATGAGCCCTAAGAAGCTGCTACCGCACGCGGACTCTTTAGCTTGAGGCCCCTCCACCACATAAGTAGACAGGACTATACATGGAATGTGTTGGTTGGGGGGCCCTCGTACAGATTCTGCATACATACCATAGAGACCATGCAGCTATAATGGGACCTATGGAGAAAAGGGGGCCGAGCCCTGGTTAGTCACATTCACTTTGCTACTGGGTGGAGAGAACCTGTGCACCCTGCAACCTGTGACTCCCGCGGTTGTGGAAAGGGCATGGAGTGGAAACAAACACCTCGCCCGTCTGTCCTGGGATGCAAAACCCAGCACCATAATGGAGGGACTATTTAGATTTTTTCTATGGGGCCCTTTTTCTTGTATGTACGCGACTGATTGCGATCCAGGAGCTTCTCTCCGACCTGGAATCTTCCATGAAAAGCCGCCGTAATCTGCCCCAGAACTGTCCAATATTTATGTGCACGTTCCAAGTCCTTTCCATTACAACATGTCAGTCCCGGAGACTTCAATTCTCTGTGGGACAAATTGCCAAACCCAAAAATTCCATGAAACGCAGACGTTATTAATGGGGATTTTGGTATTAATTAAAGAAGAATCTGCAGAACATATGGTGTCATCAAAGAAAAAACTGTGACCGCCAGGCAGCCAATATTCTGAGATGTCCTGAAAGGATCAAATGATCACATATAAAAACGAAATAAAAATATCTCTCCACCGGGAACATGGCAGCGGGTAGAAGATGCGGAATGTACGGGGTCAGGGGGGGACGTCGGTGAGACATTAGTGCATCCTCCCTACAATAGGTCACGACCAGATAGGTTTGGGATTATCAGATATTCAGGATGTTATGGCTCCATTTTGCAGAGAGATGTAATAGGGCTGCCATAAAGCTGCACGGTGCCATTACTGTATGCCGTATTCCTCCGATTTCATATTCCTTAGGATGGTGTATGTGTGTCTTCTAGGGGAGAATAGCCCGGTGCATATGGCACCCGACTGAGTGTACGGCGGCACATGCAGTCCCGTAAAACTTTGTAAGCCGCATGGGACTGCGTGTGTGGCCATACAGGCTCGGAGCTATATACATGAGCCCTATCAAAAGCCGAAAGCGGAGCAGCTGTCACATGATAGTGGCTCCCTTCTATTTGAAGGTGTATTCTAACCACAGACATTTATGGCATTCCCATGTGTCATATAATAAGTTGAGATCCAACCAATCGGGATAACAAGGACTCAATGACAATTGGTCATCTGAACATCAATGGAGAGACTTGTGCACCCACTATTGCTCTCCATCTTTCCCATCATATTTGCAGCCGCTCCTTGGCATCTTGGAGTGCAAAATGGGGGTTAGAGGACCCCCATTCTCCCAATCAGTAGTAAATCTATCAGCCATTTATGGCATATCCCCTCACATTGTGAGAAGCATTGTGTCCCAGTGCAGTTCCTTGTCCTATTGTGCATAGTCTCTTGATTAAATGACTCCAATCGTCCAATATTCCATAAACACCAATAATCTGGCGTCTCCCTGCTCTGGAACATGGTGGATTATCAGTATTTTAGCACGGGTGACTATGTGCGCGGCAAGCAGCAGAGCTGAGTATAGTGCTGCCTGTTCTGCGGCGCAGATGGAGAAGCCATCATGTCGCTCATTATTACGGATTTCCATATAATAAGGAGAGACGTTTCCTGACATTTAGGTTTAGCTCGGAAATGAACAGTAAACTTTCCCTTAACATCTGCGAGAAGCTGGAAATAAAATCTATATATACCCTGCCTCATATGACTAGAATACATACATAGTGACCCAACAGTCCGAAACCCAGTCATAGTCTCAGATTTATCCAAAATACAACAGCATGCTCCGTCCAGACACTGAACCAGCAGGGGGTGGAGAAGATGTGAAGTCAGAATGCGAATATTTACACAATTACCCAAGATTTAATCTAGATAACTGACAAGTAATAAAAGCGATGCTACTCAACACTCCCATAATCCTATTCTAGGCTCGGCCTATGTGCTGTACCAACACAATGTGTATACGGTTGGTAATATTTGGTGGTTGCACACAGCCCCCCACCCCTGACCACAATGTCTACAGTCTTCCTAACATGATTCCCCTAATACTGTGCTAATCCGCACAGCTCTGAAGATCCAGACTCTGATTCCCCATGGATGTTAATAAACATGTCCGACCTAGTAAATATCTGTATTTTGTAGCAGTGAAACGGGAAGCAGACGTTTCGGCATGTCTCTTATTAGACTGTGATGTCACTGGGTGGGGTAACGCCCCATAAACTGTCTCTATACAATGGCCTGGATGCTTCTGGTCCTGGGGTCAGTTCTGTACAATTGAATTCTATCTATCTATCTATCTATCTATCTATCTATCTATCTATCTATCTATCTATCTATCTATCTATCTATCTCCTATCTATCTATCTATCTATCTAATCTATCTATCTATCTATCTATCTCATATCTATCTATCTATCTATCTATCTATCTATCTATCTATCTATCTATCTATCTATCTATCTATCTATCTCTCTCATATCTATCTATCTATCTATCTATCTATCTATCTATCTATCTATCTATCTATCTATCTATCTATCTATCTATCTATCTATCTATCTATCTATCTAATATCTATCTATCTATCTATCTATCTATCTATCTATCTATCTATCTATCTATCTATCTATCTATCTATCTATCTATCTATCTATCTATCTATCTATCTATCTATCTATCTATCTCTCTCATATCTATCTATCTATCTATCTTCTGGGCTCTGTGTAGTAATGTAATTTGAGACATTTTCAATGCAGAGGAGACAAGTCTGTGTCTTCTCTGCATTTTCCTTTGCATTTTGATAACATTGATAATTAAAAAATATAATGAGATGGTCAGAGTCTTTCTGCTGGAAAGTATTTTGTTTTTTCAAATCTCATAATATGAATATAGTATAAAAATAAATAAATAATAGTAATGCCCAATATTCCCTTTATGTTCACAAAAGATGTAAATGCCCCCTGGACCCCCTGGAAAGCCACCATTGTATTTCTTTTTCTGTAATTCCATAGAATCTCCTTCTCTTTCCTAGGATGTATTTCTCTCAAAAACTTTTGGCAACTGTTTCAACTTCAACATATTTAAGAGCTTGAATCCCTTCCAGCATTTCAATTAGAAAACTCTGGTTCCGGATTCTGTTGCGTCATTCAGAATGAAAACTGACAAATACAAGGTAAAGCTGTGGCGATTATAGGGGGATGTGAGATCACGCACAAATCAGGGCACAAATACAATGATTGCAAGACGTACAGGGGGTGTCTGGGTAATAAAGCCATGTTAATACCATATTATGATATTTTTAGTTAATAAAGGGGGGAAGGGTGCCCCATCTAAGATCCTGATCTATTATCCAGAGCAAAGAAGAGCTACAAAGAGCGTCTATCACTCTGGAGGACCCAGCACATTCCTACATTGCATAGGGAGCCCATTGATTTTAATGAAAACCGTGTAATGCTTCATTTACCCTGTGGTGGCGCTGTGGGAATATTCCCAAGTCCCCCACAGTTTACAGGTTATTGCTGTGATTATCAGCAAGACATCCTGTCATCAGTTTATCATCGGATAACAAAATGGGATTGTCCAAAGCGGAGAGCCCCCTTGAAGGTAATTGTAGGGTTTTCAGTCATTCCCGGAATGTTTGTGGATGAGGTGGCACAAGAAAAATTCATATCCATCCCTCATAGGTATATATAGCATTTCATTTGACGAGGTGTGAATGGGACCAGTAGATTCCCTTAAAAGGGAATCCAACAGTTTTTATTGCTCCCAAATATCCCACCTGGAATCTGTACTGATCCTGGCCAATAAAGTATTTGCACCCCTTCGCCACTGGTCGGAGACGCCCGTAATTTGGAGACAGCACAAAGAAAATCAATGGACTTCTGAAGGAAATCTGTGATCGGCTCCAAAAAGGTTCAAACCCTTTACTGATCCCTTCTTACTTGGGACCAGTCTACTGCGGCCTTATACGTTTTGATAAATTATTGGACATTCTTGAAGTCAGAAAGGGATTGCCTAGGATTAGTAAAACATGGCTGCTTCTTCCAGAAACAGCGACACACCGTGGTTGTGTGTGGTATTGCAGCTCAGCTCCAATGAAGTACATGGGACTGAGCTGCAATACCACACACAACCTGTGGAAAAGTGTGGCACTGTTTTATGAATAAAGACACCACGTTTCTCTAACACTGATCTCCTTAATCTTCTAAAGGAAGGCAGTTACTGGACTTTACTTATCTATACTTTATACTTTATCTTCCAACTGACCAATGGGGGGGAATTCCAGATTTGGGGTTACGACTTCTTCTTATCAAGTTTTTATAAAGACATTTTTTTTTTTGTCCAGCATTTTGAAGACATCACCACCAGTAGAGGTCGAAGGCTCCATTCACCCAGTTTGAGGTTTTTAGCAAAGTAGGTCGATGTCTGGGAGAACATGCCAAGAAGATAAGATTTGCGCTTCTTAAAGTGCCGGTTACCCAATATTACATGTTATTTACATGAGTACAAGGTTCGGCCGGATCCTTCCTCGGAGACTGTCCCATGATGAAAGCTTTCATAATCAGGACTTTGGGAGGCAGTTGTAGGACATTTATTGGCAGCAGTTGGATGGTGTTCTGGCATTACTTCAATCCCAAATATCTTACAACGTGATGCGTACAGCAGAGTGGATGGAGTTTGCCGGATCATGATTCATTCTGTGCCGTGTTGCCACTTAAAACACAATTCTTTATACTGTAGATGATTTTTTTTCCCATGGACAATTCTAAATCTCTGGTCCCTGGAGAGAAGGATTTGGATAAGAGGGTTTCCCACTAGAAAGTTCCCACTGAAATGATTGTCATCTCTGTGGGATGTAGGAGAGAAGTCCTGGAAGATTATTAGTCCTGGATGTGTCAGGACGGCTGCCGTTACACCTGTTATATAGGGGGCGACAGTGGCTCCAGGACCTTAAACTGTCCATGAAAGGGTGTCCACAACCCTGAAATGACCTCCATTTTATTCAGCTTTTAAAGGAGACAATATGTATTAAAGAGACCTTATTGATAGTCCTGTCTCCAGTTATTGACAGCTAAATTGTACTTCTGTCCCCATGACAACACTTCCTGTTGCTAGCACGATACTAGATATGTTCTACTGCTCTCAGGTTGAATTTGCAAACCCTGTAAATATTTTCCAATCTTAAAGAGAATCTGTCACCACCAGGCAGATCTCTCTACAGTAAAGCAGCAGTGAGGTAGTGGATCAGTGCTGCAAACTCTGATCTGCCCTCCCCCGTCACCCCAATCAAGATGGAAGGATCGTAAAAAAGTGCACATTGTATGTAAAACAGTTGGACTCGGAGGAATCACCTGACCCACGAGGGATACGTTTTCTATATGTTTTATATACAGCTTACGCTTTACGTTACTTTATGTCGTATACTCTAGTCACAGTCAGAGCTGCTTTCAAATTTCTTCTAGTTTCATATTAGCTCCTCCTGCTGATTCAGTGTCTGTGCGGCACGTGCTTTATTTATACCACTTACAGAGCAACGGTGTGATATTATAGAAAACGGACTGGTTGCAAGAGGCATTCAACAGAATTTTAAATGCAGCTTTGGTTGTGACTGGAGTATATGACATGGAATAACTCAAAAACAGTGCAAATGAAACAAAATATTTGCAAAGTTACTAAAAATGATCTGGAGTCTTGAATTATACAGTGATGGCCAAAAGCGGAGCCTAAGGGCACGGCCAGATGTGGCGGAATTGCAGTGGAATTATCCTGCGGCCGTTTTTTACATTTGTTTCAATACATTTTTAGGCAAGTTAGTTCAGACATTGCGGAAAACTCCGCTGCGGATCATAGGCTGCGGTGCAGAATTTTCCCTCCCAGCATGCACTGTCTGTTGCGGAGAAGAAGCGGAATTTCACTGCGGATTTCAGCCTTTGCAATGCAAAAACTGAAATCTGTGGCAAGTCCGCTGTGATATCTGCAACGTCTGAATTACCTGTCAAATATGCAAATGCTGGTGCAGATTCATTACGTAATTGCCCCAAATCTGCACCAACCTTTGCAGCGGAAAAACTCTGCCACGTCTGGCCGTGCCCTTATACTGCCGCCTCTGTATATTTGTAGATATATAATGTGTTGCGATTTCTCTTCTCCCACTAGGACAATATAAGAATTCTGTTACACTGTGACACCCCGTCAGGGTATTTGATACATTGTATACTTTCACATCAAATCCTCAGAAATCCACCCCGTCCGTTGCTCACTGCCGGGGGGATGGGGGGCATTTTATTTTTGTTTGCGTTTTGCTGCCTCTGATCACAGCAAATAACAATGTATGAGATGCAGTTGGAGCGGGATTAAGTGTCTAATCAGATGTGTCAGGAATCCCTTTGGCCATTGTTATTAGTCAATGAGCTATGAAGAGAGTGAATGATGTATATCTGCAAGCGGAGGACATTCTCTACTATGGCGGGACTATCACTGCGCAGTCACAAGCGCTGCTATACGGTTATATCGTGTTCAGGGCGCCATCAAATATACTGTGAGGGTCTTCACCTCACACATCACGTAGGACCCCATAGGGACCCTATGGATACCAGGAGCTTTCCCGGCGTATACGCAGTTCACAAACCAAGCCTTGCATTTCTCATTTATCCAGACTTATACATTTCATATATTTAGATCCACTAACGGCAGCCATTACATTGCCCTCAAGGGTTGTCATCCAGCTTTTCGCAGACCCTGAATGGCATATATGGCCATGTTCAGACATGCGGAATTTTTCAGCTGAAAATGTTGCTGCAGATTCTTTGCGAATTTGCAGCAACATTTGCATATTTGTCAGGTAATCAGACGTTGCAGATATCACAGCGGACTTGCCGCAGATTTCAGTTTTTGCATTGCAGAGGCTGAAATCCGCAGTGAATTTCCGCTTCTTCTCCGCAACGTCATGAGCTGCTGCGGAGGGAAAATTCTGCACCGCAGCCTGATTACCGCACAGTTATTTTCCGCAACGTCTGAACTAAGTTTCCTAAAAATGTATAGAAACAAATGTAAAAAACGCCTGCTGGAGAATTCCAGTGCGGACTGTCAAGAGCGAAACTCAACAGCAATTCCGCCACGTGTGAATCTGCCCTAAGTCTGCCTTGTCATATATGGGGTTACATTCCTCTCATGCTCCCTTGTGTCAGTGTTTACTGCAAGTTTAGTGTTGTATTCATAAAGCAAGGTCCTAAATACACCTAAAAAGTTAGTAAATGGAATGTTTGGAAAAAACTAAATCTTATATTTCTTACCCTATCTATTCGGCAGCACTATTTACAGACCAGTCACTATTCCTAGGAGCTCACAATCTATTTCCCCATCTCTCCCACACAAGGGTTCATCCATTCTTATGTATATTTAGCTTTATTATTGGATAATGAAAAGTTCAGCAACTTTCTAATATTCTTTGTGTTTACATTACCCATCAATTCCAAGATCTCTGCTTGCTGTCATTGGACGAAGATATTTATGGTTAACATTTAGATCCCTCGTCACCTGGTCCTGCTCACACAGCTGATATGCTTGTTACAACTTTATCCAGCGTAAGTAATCCTCTATAAAGTAAACACAGTAGCAGCACAAATCGCCCTCCTATCTCAGACTCAAGGCTGATACATTGTAATATTTGTAACAAAATGAAAGCTGTGTGAGCAGGACTGGGGCAGGGAAGGATTTAGCCTTCGGGTATTAAGAACACTGTTTGCATTCACTGACATCAAGCGGATATATTGAAGATGGTGAGAAATTAAAAATCAAAGTATATTACAAAGTCGCAGTGATTATGTTTTACATTTTATAAAGAAGAGAATATTTACATTATTCAGTAATTTTTTCAAATATTTAAAAGAGCCCTCGGGATAAAACTGATGAACTGTGTTATGCTTCATAGAGGGCTTGAGGGGGGCGGAGCATGACACAGGGACTTTCTTATGTCCTTTGAATTCCTGTGTCATGCTCCGCCCCTTAAGGTCCTATAGTAGACGTAACACAGTGTATCAGTTTTGCCTGGACTGTTCCTTTAAAGGGTAACTAAACGTTCAACAAACTTCTGACATGTCATAGTGACATGTCAGAAGTTTTGATCGCTGGGGGTCCGAGCACTGAGACCCCCACCAATCGCTAAAACGAAGTGTCAGAAGCGTTCATGTGAGCGCTCAGCTGCTTCGTGTCTGTTCGGCTTTTTCCAAAATTACGGGCTTAATAGAGAGTCTATGACACTTCGTTTTAGTGATTGGTGGGGGTCTCAGTGCTCGGACCCCCAGCGATCAAAACTTCTGACATTTCACTATGACATGTCAGAAGTTTGTTGAACGTTTAGCTTAGTACACCTTTGAAAATGTTTATTCATTTTTTGTTTTGCTTTTAAAAGAAATGTTTATCCGTGTGATCGGTGCAACTTTGTAATTACATTTTATTGAGAATTATTTTTACTTTTTGTGATACAGCTGCTTTGTATCCTGTATATAGAGCAGCTGTATCGTGCGCTGAATCCTGTATCTGTCAGGCCTGCGGAACTGACGTGTTCGGTGTCAGCGGTCCTGTGTGTCTCCGCACCTGTTATCGATCACACCTAAGTTATGAACTGTCAGAGAAACGCAAGACCCGCTGTCACTAAACCCGTCAGTCCCGCTCCCGTGACGATTCAGGTTTCAACGCTAGATACAGCTGCTCTATATACAGGATACAAAGCAGCTGCATCTCAAAAAGTACAAATTATTCTTAATAAATAGTAATTAGAAAGTTGCACCAAACACAGCGATACACTGTTTTATTAAAAAAATAAAAAAAATAAAAGCCTTACAATATTTATCTCTTGTACAGGGGGGTATAAAAAATACAAAATGCTCCTATTTTAAAGAACTTTCTCCGATGTTGAATGTTTGTCGTTACATTTTACCGGCTGCGGCGTCTCCAGAAATCCTATAACCATAAGCCATAATATTAAGAAATCCCTCAGTCTTAAGTCTGTTCAAAGCCGCACAATATTTACTTGTGCCATATGTCTCAGTGTATATTAAACAGGGTGGGGCCTGGGCGAGTGGGGGCAGACGGGCGAGGCGTGGGCTGTCATGCGACGGCTTCGAGTGAAACCATAATCATCATAATAATAAACACAATCACTTCTGCCGCTGACAGTTATTTTGATATGACATTAAGATGTAAGAAATGTTGTATTTACTCCGGCGCACGATCTGCAGACGTTCTGGGACAGACCTCGAAAACTACAATGTGAACTTTAAAGTGCCGGGAATCTGATATCCCGCAATGACGTCGCTACTCAAGAGCTCTGCACTTTTCTTTTCATAGAGCATTTCCCCCGTCATTACAGCTGCCACCCAGCTTTCCTAGAGATCTGAATGGCAATTGGGGGTAGTAATGAAGCAATATGAGGATTCATTCCTTCAGGATTTTGTTTAAAGGGGTATTCCCACCTTAAAGTGGCTGTGCATATCTTGGATAGGCCATTACTTCATAATTGTTTGGGGCCGACCTCTGGGACCCTGCTCCTCCGAAAAAGGAAGATCGTTTCTGTTCACAGCCTAACACCATACCTCCCAACTTTCAAGTATCATAAAAGGGACAATTTCTTTCCTTTTAAGCCACGCCTCTAATCCCTCCCAATCCCCGCCCATACAAACCCGGTTCAGCCCACACAGTATAATGCCCCCATAGATGCACCCATACAGTATAATGCCACATAACTGCCCCCACACAGTATAATGCCCCCATAGATGCACCCATACAGTATAATGCCACATAACTGCCCCCACACAGTATAATGCCCCCATAGATGCACCCATACAGTATAATGCCACATAACTGCCCCCACACAGTATAATGCCCCCATAGATGCACCCATACAGTATAATGCCACATAACTGCCACCATACAGTATAATGCCCCCATAGATGCACCCATACAGTATAATGCCACATAACTGCCCCCATACAATATAATGCCCCCATAGATGCCCCTGAGAAAGCCACGTTGTGGCGATACGCGTGGGGCATTCAGACCTTTTTTCTCCTCTTATCGGACACTCCATGATTCTGCAGGATTTTTATACTCAAATGGTTTGATGCAATATTCTTTCTATCCGTGTCCATACCATTATATTTGTTATTTGAGGAGTCTTTAGGTAGGTCTAATGCTGGGGTCGCTTGTGTTGGGCCGTTTATCAGGGTGGCATTACCCAGAAAGACCAGCTTTAGCTTGTATTTTCTTTTTTAAGTGATTTTATTATGTCTATGTGGTGTATTTGTTTTCAATAAATTTTTGTTTTGTGATATATTCAGTGTCTATAGACCTCTTTTGCCATATGCATACCCTTGTGTATGTTTTTTATCCTGCCCCCATACAATATAATGCCCCCATAGATGCACCCATACAGTATAATGCCACATAACGGCCCCATACAATATAATGCCACATAACGGCCCCATACAATATAATGCCACATAACGGCCCCATACAATATAATGCCACATAACGGCCCCATACAATATAATGCCACATAACTGCGCCATACAGTATAATGCCCCCATAGCTGCGCCATACAGTATAATGCCCCTCTAGCTTCCCCATACAGTATACTACCCACATAGCTGTCCCCATACAGTATAATGCCCTCTTATACGCCATCATACAGTATAATGCACCCTTAGCTGCCACCAAACAGTATAATGCTCTCACAGTTGCCCCATATAATATAATGTCCCCATAGCTTCCCTCAGACAATATATTGACACCATCGCTGCCCCCATACAGTATAATGCCTCCTTACCTGTCCCTAATTCTAGTGCCCACATATAAAGTGCTAGTGCCCTTTTAAATAGTGCCACATTGCCCATGTAGATAGTACCCATGTACATAGTGCCCATGTAGATAGCGCCACAGAGTCCCCTGTAGATAGATCCCCTATATAGTGTCACAGTGTCCATGTAGATAGTGCCACACCCCTCTCGAAGATAGCGCTAACTCCCCATGTAGATGGCGTTATAGGGACTCCCTCTAGGAGGTGAATCCCCAGCCAGAGCATAGGCTGGGTATTCCGCTCCTAGAGGGAAGCCCTGATGTCACTATCCATATATGGGCAGTGATGTCTGTGGCTACTCCTTGAGCGGATTCCCCTGACAGAGCGTTGCCGGGGAGTCTGCTCCAGAAGGAGCCCCCTGACATCACTGTCCATATATGGACAGTGACCTCAGGGGTTCCTTCTAGGAGCGAAATCCCCGGCTGGAGCGTCGGCAACAGGGATTCCGCTCCAGGAGGAGCTCCAGACGTCACTGTCCATATATGTACAGTGAGGTCAAGGGCTTCCCCGGGCACAGCGCTTAAAGTAGCGCTGTGCCCGGGGAGTCCTCGGTGAGCGGAGTAGGTCCCTCTGCGCTGAACTAATGGTGAAGCAGGAAGCTGATGGTTCCCTGCTTCAGCATTGGGTTCAACTGTATCTGCATCCTGAGGATGCAGACACAGTTGACAGCGAAACATACCCCCGGCCACCTGGGACAGCAGGACACTGCCCGGAATCCGGAACATTCCTGCTGAATCCGGGATGGCTGGAAGGTATGCCTAAGGCCTGATTTACACGAGCGTGTGCGTTTTGCGCATGCAAAAAACGCGGCGTTTTGCGTGCGCAAAATGCACTTAACAGCTGCGTGTGTCATCAGTGTATGATGCGCGGCTGCGTGATTTTTGCGCAGCCGCCATCATTATGACACTCCGTTTGGATGTTTGTAAACAGAAAAACACGTGGTGCTTTTCTGATTACATTCAGAGTTTGACAGCTGTTGCGCGAATCACGCAGTTCGCACAGAAGTGAAATATAGAACATGTCGTGAGTTTTACGCAGCGCACTCACGCTGCGCAAAACCCACGGACTGTCTGCACTGCCCCATAGAGTAATATAGGTGCGTACTATACGCGTGAAAAGCACGCGCGTATACTACGCTCGTGTAAATGATGCCTAAGACTGCGCTGGGAAAACTGTGAACTTACTAATGCTGCAGTCCCTTTATTATGAGGATCAGTGGTGGTCCAAGGAGTTAGACCCCACCATTCAGCAAGTGATGGCAAAGGCTAATAATATGCCATTACTTGTGGGAAACCCTTTTACAGGGGATCTGCAGGATTTTAACATTGATTTACATAGGCATGATGGCAAGATTATACAAGCAGCTGTGTCTGGTACTGCCGCTCGACCCATTCTCTCAAATCCTGAAGATTGGACCTTCACTGGAGCCTCAACTATTGAAAAGTGATGGCATAGCCAAGCGATGTGCCGTAATTTCTTGTCCTTAAAAAAAGGGGTTCTTTGCGATTTCAACATTGATTTTCATGAGTGGGTGTCCGGGACACCCACCGATCAGCACAATAAAGGGGCTCACTAATGTAAGCACCCTATCCCCTTTATTATTTAGATAGGTACAACAGCTCGTCCACACAAGCGTGTGTATCTGGTCCCACCGATCAAACATTGATGACCTATCCTAATGTTAAATACTGTGTCCACCTTCACAACCAATTTTTTCATCTAAAACAAAAAAATTAAGCAACTTTTTAATTTAGTCTTCCTACAAAATATCCTACTGTTTTGTATCTTTAGCTGCTATGCAGAGCTATGTGTCTCCATGGTAACAGACAACAAACAAACAAACAAACCCTGTGTAGTCTGAAGCTGCAGTCATATTCCTTTATATCTGCCCCCTAACATACATTTAGTTGATTAGCAAGAAGAAGGGGGCAGATGGAAGGGAGGATGACTGCAGGATCAGACTACACAGGGTTTGTTTGTTGTCTGTTACTATGGAGACGCAAAAATCTGCATAACAGCTGTAGACAGAAAACGGTAGGAAATTTTTAATGAAAACTTTAAGCAAAGTTTCTTCATTTTCAATTTTAGATGCATTGGAGCAATAATAAAATTTGCTGCAAAGATTAAAATAGTCTTTAAAGTCCCTAAGAACCCCTGTAGGAGCTGTGGCGGCGGCCATGCTGGTTGTCTCCAAACTTTCCCAGAATCAGATATATCTATTGGACAGAATCTCTAATAAACCGATGATTTGTATTAACTGTGGATTTATTACAGGGAGATGATGTGTACAGTTTTTCGGTCTTTGCTTCTATTATATTTGGGCTTTGAAATATTTTCTTATAATTATAATTTGCAAAACGACAAAATGACCGCGAGGAAATAATAATGTAAGAATTACAGGCAGACGTCATTTGTTTGATTTCCACTTCACTTGCTGAATTAATTAGGCACAAATGGAAAGCACAAGGTACAGAGCAGGATTTATGGAACAATTGTCCAATTCTACCGTGATCTGTTCTGAATTGAACGGTGATATTTGCAAGATGGAAAAAAATGATTACAATTCACCATAATTTGGATGCATTGAGGTAGTGCAGTACATTGTCAAAAATATGGTAACCCCCCCCCCCCCCCTTCAAACATAACAGACATAAGTGCTGATTGTAAATCCCATTCCAGATCCAACACCACGGCCATTAATATGAGGCTGGTCCTCCATCGCTGGGATATCAGGCTCATCACCTCTGGGACGACTTTTCATTAGACTTTGGACCACTGTTTGCAGATTTGCTTCCGTTCACAAGAGGAATAGTGGGGTCCGGCGTCAGTGTTGGGCGATAAGGTCGGGTTCACAGTATTCATCCCAATGGTGTCCCCTATGGTTGAGGTCAGGACTCTGTGCCGTCCAGTTCTCAGCAGAGCATTATTCATGGGTTTCCCTTTGTACGTGGGCATGCCCATTGGTGGTATCTTTATACCACCCCAGCCGACACTTGGCATTGCAGATGATGATCTCGGGGTTGTCTACAGCTCCTCGGCCATGGAAACCAAATCCATGAAGACCCCAAATAACACTTCTTCTTCGGGACTTCTACTTGAAGTAGTCTTTGATCTTAGTAGTATATACCATAGCAACCCAGTACAGACAGTGTCAGTTCTTCAGACCTTGTGTGGTCTATATCTTTGCACCTGAGTTTTTTCTTCCTCTCGAAGGTTCCGCTTCAACGCTTCATAATAAAATTGAAATTAAGTTGGACCTTCGTATATTAAAAAAAATATTGGTTGGGTAGTGGACGTTCCCTTTTAAGAGGACCTGTCATCTCTCCTGACAAGTCAATTTTAGTAAATACTTGTATTCCCCATAAAACTATCATTTTGAGACATATTTTCTTAGAGCCCTGCATTGTGCTGTTCCTCTATTATCCCTCCTAGAAATGTATGAATAAACTGACAACTGGGTGTTACCATTCTCCTTGTCAAAGGGGAGTGTCCATACATAGTCTCACTCTGTCAACACTGATTGGATATTGTCAGACTGTGTAGGGACACACCCCCAAACTGGTAACACCCAAATGTCAATTTATTCATACATTTCTAGGAGGAATAACAGGGGAACGGCACAACACTTTGTTATTTTATTAAAAGATGCTCCAGAATAAAATATTTATGGAGAATACAATTATTTAATGAAACAGACATGCCAGGAGAGGTGACCGGTCCTCTTTAAGTTCGGTATATTTAGCCATGTAGTGCCACATCCCCCTCTCCTGTATCGCTGCAAAACTCTGCCATTCCGGATTCTGGGAAAGCTGGGTGACTCCAGAATGTGCCTTATCTATACCGTCAATGGTTTTAGATTTATAAATGATCATATATACAGTGAAATAAATACACATGGACGTACAAGGGGTTAAACAACCCCCTCCTCAGATTTATCTTCCTGTGTATTAAGGGGCCATCATCAGCTCCGGTGTTTCCAATAATAAAGTATTCCCCTACTTCTGTTTGTTAATAGAGCGTGGTGTCATCACTTTAATGTGGGCACAGACTGATCCCATCTGTGCTAACAGTAACATGAAGCCGGCAGCCGATGAGCGCCATTGTTTATAAATCACACAAGGTGGTCACTTAGCAATGTCAACAGAATCGTCCACAGAACTGCCGGAGAAGGCGACTCGGAGGATGTGTATTTATTCTGATGGATCCAGGATTGTTCTGAATGAGTTTCATATCCACAAGTTCGGGCTCTGGATGGATTCGATTTATTTTGCGCCTCTCGAGAACTCCAAACAAACTGATACATTGTCGCACATTGTAGCCATTATCTGACGTATCTGCACTGCGGAGAGTCGAACTGGATCCAGATGTAGAAGTCGCTCAGTCACCACCATCCTCTGAGTGTCAGAAAGAGCACATCTTGTATATTCACCTCTGAGGCCCATGAAGGGCATTCACAGAAGCAGCTGTCTGCTGAAACTTTGGGGCCCCTCTCAGGTGATCAGAAGACCGGGGAGTGCATAGGAGTGAGGGGGCCCATAGCAAAAATCAACCTTTCCTTGGTGTATGTTCAATTAATTTCACCCCTACATCCTTAGACAATGCTTATTCACCCTCTGCAGGGGCAAATGCAGGGTTTTTAAAGGGGTTTTTTCAAAACTGCAAACTCCCCCACCTTCTACCGACACCCCCAATTACATTCACTTTACCAACTTTCTATATTACATATTTTTACAAATGATGGTTTAGGGGTTAGTGATAGTATTTCTGTAATGTCCCTGGGGGTCTAGAGTGATTTAGTGGTTTATACCATTAGCCGCTTCTACAAGAAGCTCCCATTATACTCAATAATAAATTAGTATACAGTGAGCTCCCCCTAGTGGTGACAGATTTAAAAAATGTTTTCATTAGGCTGAATGGCTGAATATTTTTTCCTGCTTAGAGGGGGGTTTTCTGAGTCCTAGGACCCCTTTCTAGGTTTGCTCATGCTTTGTCATTGAGACTGTGACAATTGGGTCTGCTAATTTTGTCTCTGTACCCATTTTTTTGCTAACATTGTAGGGATAAAATTGAGCCCCTTGCAGGTCCATTCTTTACATGAGTATGGGGGGGGGGGGGGGTAGAAGGGTACAATTAGCTCGGGTCCATCCTTTTTACTAAGCTCCATAGCTACTACCTAAGCTGCCAATTTGGGGGTTATGATTTTGTTCTTCACATCCACATCTACAAAAATAGGGGCAGTCTAGCCAAAAATAATCTTCTAATATGTCATAGATACATGTCAAAATTCCCCAATAGTGGAGCCTGTGACCTTGGTGCACCACCAATTTTGAGAACAGGAATGGAAGCCATAGGTGTCCTGTCAAGTCCTCTGGATTTAGAACTTTTTCTGTGGGTGTTTGCTTTGGCTACTAGAGGGACTATTAATGGTGGACCGCTGATGTCTATATGTCCTAAATGGCTTGTGCTGATGCATTAACCCTCTTATGTTATCATAAAGGAATGAGGACAAAATCTTGTAAAATTTTTCAAGAAAAAAAAATCTTGAACTATTGCAATTTTCACATTAACCACTAGAGACACAATAGGCTTCCACTTCCTGTTTTCTGCAGCTCACTTGTTACGTTTTTCTGTATAGCCTGTGACAAGATGAGCAGAGCCATTTCATTATCATTAGAGGGTAGGCGAGTTAATTTCAGCAGTATTGTACGATGGAAAAGGCAGGATAGTGACACTATACACACAAATAAGACTCTGTATACAGCTCCTCTGTCACTCCCTAGTCTCTGGGGGAGGGGCTGTGCGCTATTATTTCATAGAGACTGTAATAATCTATGACATTTCTCTGCCCATTAACTCACATTCATTGCAGCTGCCACAAAGCACACAGCCCGTGCTGCACTGTGTAGTAGACAGATAATACAGGATGTGTGTGCCTCCAATATGGCCGCCCCCAGGGAAGTTTATAAAAGAAGAATAATAAAAAGCTACAGCATTTAAAAAACATAAAAAACCCAATGGCCCACATTTATGAAGACTGGCGTTTAAAAAAAAAAAAAAAAAAAGTAGTGATTTGCACCAAATTTATTAAAAAGTGCACGTGTCTTAATACATTTGGCGCATTTGAAAGAGTCAGGAAAGGATTTGCGCCAGATTTTGAGCCGTTTCCTCCCATTCCAAAAAGTAAATGTGGCCTAAACTACGTCTCCTTTGAAGACCTCGCTCACTTTTCCCATCAAATTTTACCACTAATTTGTAATACACCATCATTTGCGCAATTTACGCCAAAACTGCTGCATATAATTTCTCTTCATCTAATGAATGAAACTAAAATGAAATACATGAGACATTCCCTTTAGGATCAGCCCTCCACTCCTCTACCGTCCCCCTTTATTGGGTCACACGACCCTGCGGTCGATATAAAACACGTTTATTAGACGTTCCTTTCGGAGTTCTGCTCATTCATTTTCCCTCAGTGATTCACGTTCCATGTGTTACATCTGAGACGTCTGTGAGGAAATGATCAGGTCGAATCATCCTGTTCTTCTATCAGCTCAGAAAGGCGGTGATATCAGATCCCTGCCGGCAGCGAGATCATAATATCCAGGAAAGTGGGGGAGGGTAATGTTGGATTAGGAACAGATTACGACGAAATTATCCCTAATGTAAACAGAACAGACTGGTCACTTCCTATGAAGCCGCAGACCTGGTGTGTAAATGACTCATTCATCTGTCAGTCACATTGATACATTACTGATACAGGTCACAACTGATTCATTCACAAAAATCTGCTCTTAAAGGGGAACTTCGGGTTGTAGTCGTTTCTCTGGGAGGACATCTTTCGGACCCCATTAGGGCATGACCACACATGGCGGAATTCCTCCGCAACTGTCCGCATCAATGCCGCACAGAATCTGCGTTGCAGATTCTGCAGCGGATCTGCACAAAATGTGCAGAAAATTGATGCGGACTGGCCGCTGCGGACTGCAGGAAAAGTGCTTCTCTTCTCCCTATTCAGTGCAGGATAGAGAGAAGGGACAGCACTTTCCCTAGTGAAAGTAAAAGAAATTCATACTTACCGCCCGTTGTCTTGGTGACGCGTCCCTCTTTCGGCATCCGGCCCGACCTCCCTGGATGACGCTCCAGTCCATGTGACCGCTGCAGCCTGTGCTTGGCCTGTGATTGGCTGCAGCCGTCACTTACACTGAAACGTCATCCTGGGAGGCCGGACTGGAGACAGACGCAGGGAGTTCTCGGTAAGTATGAACTTATATTTTTTTTTACAGATACATGTATATTGAGATCGGTAGTCACTGTCCCGGGTGCAGAAACAGTTACTGCCGATCGCGTAACTCTTTCAGCACCCTGGACAGTGACTATTTACAGACGTCTCCTAGCAACGCTCCCGTCATTACGGGAGCCCCATTGACTTCCTCAGTCTGGCTGTAGACCTAGAAATACATAGGTCCAGCCAGAATGAAGAAATGTCATGGTAGTAAAAACAATACGCTCCGCAGCACACATAAGATCTGCGGACTTCATTGCGGAATTTTGACTCTCCATTGAAGTCAATGGAGAAATTCCGCCATGAGTCCGCAACCAGTCCGCCACTGCTCCGCAACAGACAGAGCATGCTGCGGACACCAAATTCCGCTCCGCAGCCTATGCTCCGCAGCGGAATTGTACGCATCGTGTAAACGAACACTGCTAAATTAAAGTGAAAGTCAATGGAGAAACGGCTCCGCTGCGGATTAACGCTGCGGAGTGTCCGCAGCGGAATTTAAGTGAAATTCCGCTATGTGTGAACCCGCCCTTACCTCATCTTCGTTGCTTGCAAAGGGAGTGAAGTGAGACATGACTGCAGGATCAGACTACAGACAGGGTTTATATGTAGTCTGTTACCATGGAGACACATAGGCATGCATAGCAGCTGTATACATAAAATGGTAATTAATTGTTACCATTATTTATTGCTGCCTTGTGACTGGAAGCAGGATAGATACAGAAATCCTTTAAAGCCTAAGGACATTCAAAACCTGAAAACTCAGGAACAACTGTAGTTAACCCCAATATCCTTATTCCCATCATGCTTCACTCACAGAGATCCAGGAATCTAAAATATGGGGAGCTATTAACTGGGGTTTTGATACTGTAAAGCGGGTTCAGCTGTCTCTGTGCTGCCTGTAACACGTAGAGAACACGGTGTTAACCTTACAGGTGTCACGGCTGCAGTCAGTGAATGGCTGCTGCGGTAACGTGTTGGGTGTTGGGTGGGGGAGTATATTATTGTTATTTTACCCATATTTTTTTATACAATGCTCAGACCCCCTTTAATCATTGTATAATGAAGAGTTCTGGAACTTTTTAATATACTTTGCGCTTATTTTTCTCACCATTTACAAGATCTCTGCTTGCTGTCAGTGAATGTGAATATTCTTGCTCATATCCAAAAGCTGACAAATTGTAAAGACCATATATTTGTATCCAATCTATGAAATCATATTTAAGCTAAATGGTGCACACTCCAGACTGATACGTTTTATTTACTTAGTAGCAAACACCAAATTCCCGTCCGCCGGTCCGCCATTATTGTGAACGTGGTGCTTAGCCGGTGCCCTATAAAAGCCACTCAGACCTGGGGTTCACTGGCATAAAAATGTTGCATGTGCTTTATAATTATATATAATTTATGTCCAATTCAACCCCATCTCCAAACTGAAAACTAACAACCATGATGGGTGAACTAAAAACCTAAAGTCCAGGTGTTATATAAAATTGTGCCATTTTCTATACCAGGTGTGCACACAATGTAGTGGCGCCGATGCCACCCTTTTTGGCACCATTCTTATGCCACTAATGGTTTGTACAAAGTGTGATTGTAATTGTGATCATCGTCTATCTAGTAGCCGATCCAGCTTACGATATTTCCACTTTAAATGCCGTGCTCTTCAGACGTGGGTGAGGACGCCACTGGCGCGTCTGTTTAATCTTCGCTCAGATTTTACTTTCTTGCTGGTGTAAATAAGACGTGCTGCACAGAATTAGTATTGGAAGAATTATATATGTTTATATAAGGGAGGCCCCGAGTTCTATAAACATTTCCCAGGTAAATTATATGTTTATAAAGAGACGATCGGCCAAAAGCGTCCAGAATACCATGTAGGAGTAATCCATCAAATCACAATTATACCTGATAAACCTGAGACATCTCAACGAAGGAGCCGAAGAAAAGGGTCAATATGGACTGATATCCCTGCTTCATTATATTATATTGTTTAATACTAGTTATATTCTTGTATATAGGGGGCAGTATTATAGTACTTATATGCTTGTATATAGGAGCAGTATTATAGTAGTTATATTCTTGTATATAGGGGCAGTATTATAGTAGTTATATTCTTGTATATAGGAGCAGTATTATAGTAGTTATATTCTTGTATATAGGGGGCAGTATTATAGTAGTTATATTCTTGTATATAGGGGGCAGTATTATAGTAGTTATATTCTTGTATATAGCTGCAGTATTATAGTAGTTATATTCTTGTATATAGGGGCAGTATTATAGTAGTTATATTCTTGTATATAGGGGGCAGTATTATAGTAGTTATATTCTTGTATATAGGAGGCAGTATTATAGTAATTATTTTCTTGTATATAGGGAGCAGTATTATAGTAGTTATATTCTTGTATATAGTGGGCAATATTATAGTAGTTATATTCTTGTATATAGAGCAGTATTATAGTAGTTATATTCTTGTATATAGGAGCAGTATTATAGTAGTTATATTCTTGTATATAGGGGGCAGTATTATAGTAGTTATATTCTTGTATATAGGGAGCAGTATTATAGTAGTTATATTCCTGTATATAGGGGGCAGTATTATAGTAGTTATATTCCTGTATATAGGGGGCAGTTATACTAGTTATATTCTTGTATATAGGGGGCAGTATTATAGTAGTTATATTCTTGTATATAGAGGCAGTATTATAGTAGTTATATTCTTGTATATAGGAGCAGTATTATAGTAGTTATATTCTTGTATATAGGGGGCAGTATTATAGTAGTTATATTCTTGTATATAGGAGCAGTATTATAGTAGTTATATTCTTGTATATAGGAGCAGTATTATAGTAGTTATATTCTTGTATATAGGGAGCAGTATTATAGTAGTTATATTCTTGTATATAGGGAGCAGTATTAGGGCGGGTTCACACATAGCGGAATTTCACTTAAATTCCGCTGCGGACACTCCGCAGCGTTAATCCGCAGCGGAGCCGTTTCTCCATTGACTTTCACTTTAATTTAGCAGTGTTCGTTTACACGATGCGTACAATTCCGCTGCGGAGCATAGGCTGCGGAGCGGAATTTGGTGTCCGCAGCATGCTCTGTCTGTTGCGGAGCAGTGGCGGACTGGTTGCGGACTCATGGCGGAATTTCTCCATTGACTTCAATGGAGAGTCAAAATTCCGCAATGAAGTCCGCAGATCTTATGTGTGCTGCGGAGCGTATTGTTTTTACTACCATGACATTTCTTCATTCTGGCTGGACCTATGTATTTCTAGGTCTACAGCCAGACTGAGGAAGTCAATGGGGCTCCCGTAATGACGGGAGCGTTGCTAGGAGACGTCTGTAAATAGTCACTGTCCAGGGTGCTGAAAGAGTTACGCGATCGGCAGTAACTGTTTCTGCACCCGGGACAGTGACTACCGATCTCAATATACATGTATCTGTAAAAAACATATAAGTTCATACTTACCGAGAACTCCCTGCGTCTGTCTCCAGTCCGGCCTCCCAGGATGACGTTTCAGTGTAAGTGACGGCTGCAGCCAATCACAGGCCAAGCACAGGCTGCAGCGGTCACATGGACTGGAGCGTCATCCAGGGAGGTCGGGCCGGATGCCGAAAGAGGGACGCGTCACCAAGACAACGGGCGGTAAGTATGAATTTCTTTGACTTTCACTAGGGAAAGTGCTGTCCCTTCTCTCTATCCTGCACTGAATAGGGAGAAGAGAAGCACTTTTCCTGCAGTCCGCAGCGGCCAGTCCGCATCAATTTTCTGCACATTTTGTGCAGATCCGCTGCAGAATCTGCAACGCAGATTCTGTGCGGCATTGATGCGGACAGTTGCGGAGGAATTCCGCCATGTGTGGTCATGCCCTTATAGTAGTTATATTCTTGCATATAGGAGCAGTATTATAGTCGTTATATTCTTGTATATAGGGGCAGTATTCTAGTAGTTATTTTCTTGTATATAGGAGCAGTATTATAGTAGTTATAGTCTTGTATATAGGGGCAGTATTATAGTATAGTCTTGTATATAGGGGGCAGTATTATAGTAGTTATATTCTTGTATATAGGGGGCAGTATTATAGTAGTTATATTCTTATATATAGGAGCAGTATTATAGTAGTTATATTCTTGTTTATAGGGGGCAGTATTATAGTAGTTATATTCTTGTTTATAGGGAGCAGTATTATAGCAGTTATATTCTTGCATATAGGGGGCAGTATTATAGTAGTTGTATTCTTGTATATAGGGGCAGTATTATAGTAGTTATATTCTTGTATATAGGGGCAGTATTATAGTAGTTATATTCTTGTATATAGGAGCAGTATTATAGTAGTTATATTCTTGTATATAGGGGGCAGTATTATAGTAGTTATATTCTTGTATATAGGAGCAGTATTATAGTAGTTATATTCTTGTATATAGGGGGCAGTATTATAGTAGTTATATTCTTGTATATAGGGGGCAGTATTATAGTAGTTATATTCTTGTATATAGCGGCAGTATTATAGTAGTTATATTCTTGTATATAGGAGCAGTATTATATTAGTTATATTCTTGTATATAGGGGCAGTATTATAGTAGTTATATTCTTGTATATAGGAGCAGTATTATAGTAGTTACATTCTTGTATATAGGGGCAGTATTATGGTAGTTATATTCTTGTACATAGGGGGCAGTATTATAGTAGTTATATTCTTGTATATAGGGGGCAGTATTATAGCAGTTCTATTCTTGTATATACGGGACAGTATTATAGTAGTTATATTCTTGTATATAGGAGGTAGTATTATAGTCGTTATATTCTTGTATATAGGGGGTAGTATTATAGTAGTTATATTCTTGTACATAGGGGAAATATTATAGTAGTTATATTCTTGTATATAGGGGACAGTATTATAGTGGTTATATTCTTGTATATAGGGACAGTATTATAGTAGTTATATTCTTGTATATAGGAGGTAGTATTATAGTCGTTATATTCTTGTATATAGGGGGTAGTATTATAGTAGTTATATTCTTGTACATAGGGGAAATATTATAGTAGTTATATTCTTGTATATAGGGGACAGTATTATAGTAGTTATATTCTTGTATATAGGAGCAGTATTATAGTAGTTATATTCTTGTATATAGGGGACAGTATTATAGTAGTTATATTCTTGTATATAGGGGGAAATATTATAGTAGTTATATTCTTGTATATAGGGAGCAGTATTATAGTGGTTATATTCTTGAATATAGGGGGCAGTATTATAGTCGTTATATTCTTGTATATAGGGGCAGTATTATAGTAGTTATATTCTTGTATATAGGGGCAGTATTATAGTAGTTATATTCTTGTATATAGGAGCAGTATTATAGTAGTTATATTCTTGTATATAGGGGGCAGTATTATAGTAGTTATATTCTTGTATATAGGAGCAGTATTATAGTAGTTATATTCTTGTATATAGGGGGCAGTATTATAGTAGTTATATTCTTGTATATAGGGGGCAGTATTATAGTAGTTATATTCTTGTATATAGGGGCAGTATTATAGTAGTTATATTCTTGTATATAGGAGCAGTATTATAGTAGTTATATTCTTGTATATAGGGGGCAGTATTATAGTAGTTATATTCTTGTATATAGGAGCAGTATTATAGTAGTTATATTCTTGTATATAGGGGCAGTATAATAGTAGTTATTTTCTTGTATATAGGGGCAGTATTATAGTAGTTATATTCTTGTATATAGGAGCAGTATTATAGTAGTTATATTCTTGTACATAGGGGCAGTATTATAGTAGTTATATTTCTGTATATAGGGGCAGTATTATAGTAGTTATATTCCTGTATATAGGGGCAGTATTATAGTAATTATATTCTTGTATATAGGGGCAGTATTATAGTAGTTATATTCTTGTATATAGGGGGGCAGTATTATAGTAGTTATATTCTTGTATATAGGAGCAGTATTATAGTAGTTATATTCTTGTATATAGGGGCAGTATTATAGTAGTTATATTCTTGTATATAGGAGCAGTATTATAGTAGTTATATTCTTGTATAGAGGGAGCAGTATTATAGTAGTTATATTCTTGTATATAGGAGCAGTATTATAGTAGTTATATTCTTGTATATAGGGGCAGTATTATAGTAGTTATATTCTTGTACATAGCGGGCAGTATTATAGTAGTTATATTCTTGTATATAGGAGCAGTATTATAGTAGTTATATTCTTGTATATAGGGGTAGTATTATAGTAGTTATATTCTTGTATATAGGGGGCAGTATTATAGTAGATATAT
Organism: Rhinoderma darwinii; assembly: GCF_050947455.1. Lineage (NCBI taxonomy): Eukaryota > Metazoa > Chordata > Amphibia > Anura > Rhinodermatidae > Rhinoderma > Rhinoderma darwinii. The sequence goes on from NC_134693.1 coordinate 7,649,209, forward strand.
TCTTGTACATAGGGGGCAGTATTATAGTAGTTATATTCTTGTATACGGGGCAATTGCTATAGTTTTTCTACAAAGAGGGCCTCATACAGATGTATTTATATAAATCTTCTTTTCTGTACCCTTTAGCCTGGAAGTTGCTGGCAGATTTGCCTGGAGCCGGGCACTGGGCGCCACTGTGGATCTTCTTGCTTGTTTGCTGTGAGCTCCTGGAAGGATTTTCTGCTTCCACAAACCATGTTGATGCCTGAGATGTTTGTTTTGGGTTGTGCAGACCACATTGCCCTTTAACCCGAAAAGAAAACAAAGCAAAGGGGAATATGTCTGGGAGGGGTAGGAAGGATTTCCTAAATGTTGGGGGGGGGCTCGGTCGTATTATGATAAATATATAACAATAATTTTCTTTTAATGTTTGTAAATCACAAAAATGAGAGAAAGTTTCTTTATGGAAGAAAAGCTTAATAAGCGATTTTGTGTTTTGTTAAGTTTTGTAAAGAGTATCGTGGATTGACATTGAGCTTCCGCTGCCACACACGACGCACCTTGGCGACACTTTAATTACTATTATACGTCTATTTGATGTTTCTATGGATGTGCTTTACTAGATGCAACCTGCATATAAGAAATGGGAAGTTATGAGTCCAATGTTTGCATTACTGCTCCAGTGTCATGTCCCCATGACAACACTTCCTGTCCTATTCACTGCCAGTTAAGCCTTGTTATAGGGTCATACTGTGTAAATCCAGTTCACCGTCCACATCAGTGTAAGTGATTTGAGCAGCTTGTCTTAAACTGTAGACATTGATGTGATTTGTAGCCACATAATGTTCCTAAGACAAGGCAGAAATGTCAGAGCACATTACAGGATTTGTTGTCATGGGGCAAACTGAAGCAGAAGAGCTGCAGACAATACTGATAATGTGGCAAAAAAGGTCGTCCAATTTCATATAAACAAAGCTTATTTATTGTATGATAAAGGCAACTTGCTCTTTGTTTCAATTCTTTATAGTTTTTAAGATCTCTGCTTGCTGTCAGTAAAGAAAGAAAATCATGGTTACATCTGGAAACACTTCAGATCTAAGGGTATGTTCACACGGTGAGCAATAAACGTCTGAATATACGGCGCTGTTTTCAAGGGAAAACAGCTTCTGATTTTCAGAAGTTTTTTTTGCAAGTCGCGTTTTTCGCTGCATTTTTGTTACGGCTGTTTTTGGAGCTGTTTTTCTATAGAGTCAATGAAAAACGGCTCCAAAAAATGTCTCAAGAAGTGATATGCACTTCTTTTTTTGCGGCCGTTTTTTTACGCGGCCGTTTTTCTAAACGGCCTAAAAAAATTGCCCCGTTGGAAAATAACGCAGTTTTTCCAATTGAAATAAATTGGTAGATGTTTGTAGGTGTTTTGCTTCCTATTTTTCGGCCGGTTACACCCCGAAAAACGGCCGAAAATAAGCCGTGTGAACATTCCCTTACAATTGTATCCAGTCTAGACATTTCTCTGAGCGGTTAATACATCAGCACCACAAATCTCTCTCTTATCCTGATAGTTTGTTACAATGTATCAGTGGAGGTGAAATGGAGTCCAAGCTGTTTAGGATTGTCTAAACTGGATACAATTGTAACAAACCCTCAGCTGTGAAAAGGATTAGATCTGTACAAGTATTCAGAGGATGTACACGAGAAAAGTCCCTGTTCTCTGACAACAAGCAGAAGTCTTGAAAATGGTGAAAAATGAAAACACAAAGTTTGAGAAAGTTGAAGAACTTTTCATTTTACACTGATTCATATTCATTTGCATAATAATTAACCTGTTTCACCCTGGTTGCGGAGCGCCAGGTTGCCTAATCCCAGTGTACACTGCGTGGTGATAGGACCCCCAGCATTATTTTCCTGTGTTATAAATATGAGTTTTTCTAGAGACACAATAGCTGTAAAGCCGCAGCTGACATAAAATGAAGGACAGGTGGAGCAGTTTAGTGCCGCGCTCATATGTAGCAGTGGTGAAAGCAGAGACAAATGGCGCATTAGCGTTGGCAAACATCTGCCCATTCATTTGAATGGGTCTTACGATGTTCTGTGCACACGGTCATTTTTTTTACGCCCCGCTGTCAAAAGGCGGCGCGTAAAAAAGACGCCCGCGTCAAAGAAGTGCCTGTCAATTCTTCAGACGTAAATGGAGCCGTTTTCCATGGACTCCATAGAAAAACAGCTCCAATCACGTCCGTAATGGACGCAGCGAAATAGCGCCTCAACATGCCATTACGGCTGAAATTACGGAGCTGTTTTCTCCTGAAAACATCCCCGTAATTTCAGCCGTTATGGACGCTGCCGTGTGAACAGACCCTAACCCTCCGTCCTGCGGTGTTCTCCAATAAGTTCATGACTCAGTGCTCCGTCTTGATGGGCTCCGAAGCTGAAGGATCCATCATGTGGTTTACATGCGAGAAGAACACGTCCAAATGTTCTAACTAATCACATCCAAATATTGCAGCAATGTATGGAAAGAATCTACTGCAGAGTTATAGGGTTTAGTCACCGGGGAAAAAATACAACAGAAATGATTCACCCACATTCTTGAGATGAGTAACATGGGGGGGGGGGGGGGGGGTATAAAGTCATGTAACCGCCGCTAGTTGTCATCTGCATCAACCATTAAATCCGTCTCATTTATAGAGTCCAACACCAGCAACTCCAATATATCAGAAATAGTAACAACATAAAGGATATAAACGGTGTCACTGAGAACGCATTATAGGCTTAGATACACAGCTCAGCAGACAGTATCACACATGATAGGATTAGATACACAGCTCAGCAGACAGTATCACACATGATAGGATTAGATACACAGCTCAGCAGACAGTATCACACATGATAGGATTAGATACACAGCTCAGCAGACAGTATCACACATGATAGGATTAGATACACAGCTCAGCAGACAGTATCACACATGATAGGATTAGATACAGCGACTCAGCAGACGGTATCACACATGATAGGATTAGATACAGCTCAGCAGACAGTATCACACATGATAGGATTAGATACACAGCTCAGCAGACAGTATCACACATGATAGGATTAGGGTATGTTCACACGGCCAAATTTCAGACGTATACGAGGCGTATTATGCCTCGTTTTACGTCTGAAAATACGGCTCCAATACGTCGGCAAACATCTGCCCATTCATTTGAATGGGTTTGCCGACGTACTGTGCAGACGACCTGTTATTTACGCGTCGTCGTTTGACAGCTGTCAAACGACGACGCGTAAAAATACAGCCTCGTCAAAAGAAGTGCAGGACACTTATATACATTATATGCGGGACACTTATATACATTATATGCAGGACACTTCTTTGGACGTTTTTGGAGCTGTTTTCTCATAGACTCCAATGAAAACAGCTCCAAGAACGGACGTAAAAAACGCCGCGAAAACGGCGCGAAAAACGCCGCGAAAAATGCGAGTTGGTCAAAAAACGTCTGAAAAGCAGGGTCTGTTTTCCCTTGAAAACAGCTCTGGATTTTCAGACGTTTTTGTTGACTACGTGTGAACATACCCTTAGATACACAGCTCAGCAGACAGTATCACACATGATAGAATTAGATACACAGCTCAGCAGACAGTATCACACATGATAGGATTAGATACACAGCTCAGCAGACAGTATCACACATGGTAGGATTAGATACACAGCTCAGCAGACAGTATCACACATGATAGAATTAGATACACAGCTCAGCAGACAGTATCACACATGATAAGATTAGATACAGCGGCTCAGCAGACAGTATCACACATGATAGAATTAGATACACAGCTCAGCAGACAGTATCACACATGATAGGATTAGATACACAGCTCAGCAGACAGTATCACACATGATAGGATTAGATACAGCGGCTCAGCAGACAGTATCACACATGATAGGATTAGATACACAGCTCAGCAGACAGTATCACACATGATAGGATTAGATACACAGCTCAGCAGACAGTATCACACATGATAGGATTAGATACACAGCTCAGAAGACAGTGTCACACATGATAGGATTAGATACACAGCTCAGAAGACAGTATCTCACAGGTACATTTACGCCTTTCATAACTTAGATGTGATAGTTTACAGGTGGATCCTGCATGTTAGAGACACACAGGACCCACTGTCACTGAACCCGTCAGGTCCGTGGTACTGACGGATTCAGTGAATAGCGCTAGATACAGCTGCTTTATATAGACCATACAGAGCAGCTGTATCTAAAAAACTTAAAACAAATTTTTTATAAAAAGTATTTTTAAAGTTGCCCCAATCACACTGACCGATACATTTGCCTTTTAAATGTTTACATAACTTAGATTAGATACAGAGGCTCAGCAGACAGTATCACACATAATAGGCTTAGATACAGTGGCTCAACAAGACACTGTGCCTGGAGATATGGTTATAATATAGTTGTGCCAAATGTCAAACCATTGATTTTATTTTCTGTATTTCTGAGATATCTGCTATGTTCTCATTCCCTAAGGGTATGTGCACACGATATCGACCATTACGTCTGAAATTACAGAGCTGTTTTCAGGAGAAACAGCTCCGTCATTTCAGACGTAATTGCTCGTACTCGCATTTTGCGAGGCGTCATTGACGGCCGTAATTTGGAGCTGTTCTTCAATGGAATCAATGAAAAACGGCTCCAAATTGGGTCTCAAGAAGTGTCCCGCATATAATGTATATAAGTGTCCTGCATATAATGTATATAAGTGTCCCGCATATAATGTATATAAGTGTCCTGCATATAATGTATATAAGTGTCCCGCATATAATGTATATAAGTGTCCTGCATATAATGTATATAAGTGTCCTGCATATAATGTATATAAGTGCCCCGCATATAATGTATATAAGTGTCCCGCATATAATGTATATAAGTGTCCCGCATATAATGTATATAAGTGTCCCGCATATAATGTATATAAGTGTCCTGCATATAATGTATACAAGTGTCCCGCATATAATGTATATAAGTGTCCTGCATATAATGTATATAAGTGTCCTGCATATAATGTATAGAAGTGTCCCGCATATAATGTATATAAGTGTCCCGCATATAATGTATATAAGTGTCCCGCATATAATGTATATAAGTGTCCTGCATATAATGTATATAAGTGTCCCGCATATAATGTATATAAGTGTCCCGCATATAATGTATATAAGTGTCCCGCATATAATGTATATAAGTGTCCCGCATATAATGTATATAAGTGTCCCGCATATAATGTATGTAAGTGTCCCGCATATAATGTATATAAGTGTCCCGCATATAATGTATATAAGTATCCCGCATATAATGTATATAAGTGTCCCGCATATAATGTATATAAGTGTCCCGCATATAATGTATATAAGTGTCCCGCATATAATGTATATAAGTGTCCTGCATATAATGTATATAAGTGTGCCGCGTATAATGTATATAAGTGTCCCGCATATAATGTATATAAGTGTCCCGCATATAATGTATATAAGTGTCCTGCATATAATGTATATAAGTGTCCCGCATATAATGTATATAAGTGTCCCGCATATAATGTATATAAGTGTCCTGCATATAATGTATATAAGTGTCCCGCATATAATGTATATAAGTGTCCTGCATATAATGTATATAAGTGTCCTGCATATAATGTATATAAGTGTCCTGCATATAATGTATATAAGTGTCCCGCATATAATGTATATAAGTGTCCCGCATATAATGTATGTAAGTGTCCCGCATATAATGTATATAAGTGTCCCGCATATAATGTATATAAGTGTCCCGCATATAATGTATATAAGCGTCCCGCATATAATGTATATAAGTGTCCCGCATATAATGTATATAAGTGTCCTGCATATAATGTATATAAGTGTCCCGCATATAATGTATATAAGTGTCCCGCATATAATGTATATAAGTGTCCTGCATATAATGTATATAAGTGTCCCGCGTATAATGTATATAAGTGTCCCGCATATAATGTATATAAGTGTCCCGCATATAATGTATATAAGTATCCCGCATATAATGTATATAAGTGTCCCGCATATAATGTATATAAGTGTCCTGCATATAATGTATATAAGTGTGCCGCGTATAATGTATATAAGTGTCCCGCATATAATGTATATAAGTGTCCCGCATATAATGTATATAAGTGTCCCGCATATAATGTATATAAGTGTCCTGCATGTAATGTATATAAGTGTCCCGCATATAATGTATATAAGTGTCCTGCATATAATGTATATAAGTGTCCCGCATATAATGTATATAAGTGTCCCGCATATAATGTATATAAGTGTCCCGCATATAATGTATATAAGTGTCCCGCATATAATGTATATAAGTGTCCTGCATGTAATGTATATAAGTGTCCCGCATATAATGTATATAAGTGTCCTGCATATAATGTATATAAGTGTCCCGCATATAATGTATATAAGTGTCCCGCATATAATGTATATAATTGTCCCGCATATAATGTATATAAGTGTCCTGCATATAATGTATATAAGTGTCCCGCATATAATGTATATAAGTGTCCCGCATATAATGTATATAAGTGTCCCGCATATAATGTATATAAGTGTCCTGCATATAATGTATATAAGTGTGCCGCGTATAATGTATATAAGTGTCCCGCATATAATGTATATAAGTGTCCCGCATATAATGTATATAAGTGTCCCGCATATAATGTATATAAGTGTCCTGCATGTAATGTATATAAGTGTCCCGCATATAATGTATATAAGTGTCCTGCATATAATGTATATAAGTGCCCTGCATATAATGTATATAAGTGTCCTGCATATAATGTATATAAGTGTCCCGCATATAATGTATATAAGTGTCCCGCATATAATGTATATAAGTGTCCCGCATATAAGTGTCCCGCATGTAATGTATAGAAGTGTCCCGCATATAATGTATATAAGTGTCCTGCATATAATGTATATAAGTGTCCCGCATATAATGTATATAAGTGTCCCGCATATAATGTATATAAGTGTCCTGCATATAATGTATATAAGTGTCCTGCATATAATGTATATAAGTGTCCCGCATATAATGTATATAAGTGTCCCGCATATAATGTATATAAGTGTCCTGCATATAATGTATAGAAGTGTCCTGCATATAATGTATATAAGTGTCCCGCATATAATGTATATAAGTGTCCCGCATATAATGTATATAAGTGTCCAGCATATAATGTATATAAGTGTCCTGCATATAATGTATATAAGTGTCCTGCATATAATGTATATAAGTGTCCCGCATATAATGTATATAAGTGTCCCGCATATAAGTGTCCCGCATGTAATGTATAGAAGTGTCCCGCATATAATGTATATAAGTGTCCCGCATATAATGTATATAAGTGTCCCGCATATAATGTATATAAGTGTCCCGCATATAATGTATATAAGTGTCCTGCATATAATGTATATAAGTGTCCCGCATATAATGTATATAAGTGTCCCGCATATAATGTATATAAGTGTCCTGCATATAATGTATATAAGTGTCCTGCATATAATGTATATAAGTGTCCCGCATATAATGTATATAAGTGTCCCGCATATAATGTATATAAGTGTCCCGCATATAATGTATATAAGTGTCCTGCATATAATGTATATAAGTGTCCCGCATATAATGTATATAAGTGTCCCGCATATAATGTATATAAGTGTCCTGCATATAATGTATATAAGTGTCCCGCATATAATGTATATAAGTGTCCCGCATATAATGTATATAAGTGTCCCGCATATAATGTATATAAGTGTCCTGCATATAATGTATAGAAGTGTCCTGCATATAATGTATATAAGTGTCCCGCATATAATGTATATAAGTGTCCCGCATATAATGTATATAAGTGTCCAGCATATAATGTATATAAGTGTCCTGCATATAATGTATATAAGTGTCCTGCATATAATGTATATAAGTGTCCCGCATATAATGTATATAAGTGTCCCGCATATAATGTATATAAGTGTCCCGCATATAAGTGTCCCGCATGTAATGTATAGAAGTGTCCCGCATATAATGTATATAAGTGTCCTGCATATAATGTATATAAGTGTCCCGCATATAATGTATATAAGTGTCCCGCATATAATGTATATAAGTGTCCTGCATATAATGTATATAAGTGTCCTGCATATAATGTATATAAGTGTCCCGCATATAATGTATATAAGTGTCCCGCATATAATGTATATAAGTGTCCTGCATATAATGTATAGAAGTGTCCCGCATATAATGTATATAAGTGTCCCGCATATAATGTATATAAGTGTCCAGCATATAATGTATATAAGTGTCCTGCATATAATGTATATAAGTGTCCTGCATATAATGTATATAAGTGTCCAGCATATAATGTATATAAGTGTCCCGCATATAATGTATATAAGTGTCCTGCATATAATGTATATAAGTGTCCTGCATATAATGTATATAAGTGTCCCGCATATAATGTATATAAGTGTCCTGCATATAATGTATATAAGTGTCCCGCATATAATGTATATAAGTGTCCTGCACTTCTTTGACGAGGCTGTTATTTTACGCACCGTCTTTTGACAGTGACGCGTATATTACAGGTCATCTGCACAGTACGTCGGCAAACCCATTGAAATGAATGGGCAGATGTTTGCCGACGTATTGGAGCCGTATTTTCAGGCGTAAAACGAGGCATAATACGCCTCCATTACGCCTGAAAATAGGTCGTGTGAACCCAGCCTAAATGTTCAATACAGCCCCTTGTTTTCTGAAGTCCATTCTCTTATGTCTTGAGTGGGTCCCTTTGACCATCGTCAATGCAGGTGGTCCGGACTGCTTACCATTAGATGTGATCCTGGCACCCCTAGGAGTAGCAATGAAACACTGAGAAAACAAACTCTCCTCCATCTGTATACAATTGGGAACCAAAATAAGAAATGAATCGGAGGATGTTCGGAGTCGTCTGCAGAATACAGATCTTGCATAGAATTCACCATCATGACCTGAACAGAGCGTCTTCAAGGGGCACATTCACCAACCTCCTCCACTTGGGGTATTCAACAGGAATTATTTCAGGTGCACAAGTGTAAGGGCACATTCAGACGTGGCGGAATTGCAGTGGAATTCTCCAGTGGCCGTTTTTTACATTTGTTTCAATACATTTTTAGGCAAGTTAGTTCAGACGTTGCGGAAAACTAGGCTGCGGACCATAGGCTGCGGTGCAGAATTTTCCCTCCGCAGCAGCTCATTACATTTCGGAGAAGAAGCGGAATTTCACTGCGGATTTCAGACTTTGCAATGCAAAAACTGAAATCTGTGACAAGTCCGCTGTCTTTTCTGCAACGTCTGAATTACCTGACAAATATGCAAATGTTGCTGCAAATTCGTTGCGTAATTGCCCCAAATCTGCACCGACATTTGCAGCGGAAAAACTCCACCACGTCTGAACGTGCCCTTAAGCTTCCTCCTCCAGAAGACTCCGTGGATTGTGCAGAAATCTCCATAAATCCTCTGTTTATTTCATGTGCTTCAGACCTGGACTGAATCTTCTTTTCCTGCAATAGATGTAATGTATCTGCTTCATCTCCGACAACTTCACATTTTCACACCATTAAAGGAATTGTCAATAACGTAAAGGGATTGTCCAGTTCAGGGGCCACTTCTCACTCACTATTGGGTCTGGCAGCAGCCTCCACTTTTCTGGAAAGGATTTGCGCACAAGTGTCTGTGTGATTTTGCGCCCATGCAGCCAAAACAGCATTTATCGGGTCAGAAACTGATGTTCAGGGGTTTGAGGTCCGGGCTCTGTGCAGCCATTCGAGTTCCTCCATTATAAACTCCTCGCCCCATGTTTATGAAGCTCATGTGTGCACTGGGGCGCAGTCTTGCTGGAGCAGGAAAAGGCCGAATCCCAAACTGTTACCACAAAGTCAGAAGCTACGATTGTGTAAAATATATTTGTACGCTGCAGCATCAACCCATCACTGGAAAAAAGGGTCCAAACCCTGAAAACCTGCCCGGACCATCATTACCCCTCCTCCACCACATTACAGTAGGCACTATCATTGCAGTAGGCAGCGTTCTCCTGGCAACACCCAAACCCAGATTGCTCCATCAGACTGCCAGATAGTGAGCTGTGACTCATTTCTCTGGAGAATACGCTGCTCCAGAGTCCAGTCACGACGTGCTTTACACCTCTGCAGCCAACGCTTGGCATTGTACAAGGTGATCTTAGGCTTGTGTGCAGCGACCATGGAAAACCATTTCATGAAGCTTCTGATGCACAGTTCCGGTGCTCATATCACTTCCAATGGCAGGGTAGATCTCTATAGTAGATTAGGAGATATTTGCGCACCGCGCTTCAGCCCTCGGCATCCTCACTCTGTGAGTAATGTGTCCTACCACTTTGCGGCTAAGCTGTTACTCCGAGATGCTACTACTTCACAATTACAGCACATACCAGTGACTAGAGTAGATCTAGCATATAAAAATAGCACTTACAGGTGACCGGGAAAGACCAAGCAGATAATAATAGCACTTAAAGGTGACCAGGGCAGATCTAGCAGATAATAATAATACCTACAGATGACCGGGCAGATCTAGAAGAAAATAGAAACACTTACAGATGACTGGGGAAGATCTAGCAGATAATAATAACACTTACAGGTGACCAGATTAGATATAGCAGATAATTATAATAACACTTACAGGTGAGTGGGGTAGATCTAGCAAATAATAATAGCACTTACAGGTGTCCATAGCAGATCTAGCAGATGATAATAATAATACTTACAGGTGACCATGACAGATCTAGCAGATAATATTAGCACTTACAGGGGACCAGGCAGATCTAGTAGATAGTAATAATACGTATAGGTGGCCAGGCAGATATAGCCAATAATATTAACACTTACAGTTGACCGGGCAGATCTGACCAGTAATAATAAAACATATAGGTGACCGGAGATGATCTAGCCAATAAAAATTACACTTACAGCGGACCGGGCAGATCTAGCAGATAATAATAACACTTACAGGTGACAGGGACAGATCTAGCCAATAATAATAACACTTACAGGTGACCGGAGAAGATCTAGGAGATAATAACACTTACAGGTGACCAGGGCAGATCTAGCAGATAATAATAAAACTTACATGTGAACGGGGCAAATCTATAGCAGATAATAATAGTACTTACAGGTGACAGGGCAGATATATCGGATAAAAATAGCACTTACAGGTGACCGGAGTTGATCTATCAGATAATAATAATAACACTTAACACAAATAAAAAATATGTAACTTTCCTAATAACACAAGGACTTTACCTTCCTCCTTTGTACTAAAATTAGGAAGGATTCTAAATGAAGCAGCCTTGTGAAAGTCATCTGAGGTGAACGGTAATATCCTATTTCCGAAATGAGCGGCTATTTACAGAAGTGGAAGTTCCTCTACTGTAAACCTAATCTTATCATAACAGTCTTGTGTCCAACAGAAGGAGAAGATCAGTCATTTATCCATAAATAAAAACATTCTGCTCACAAGAAGAAGCCAAGTCCATTCATTAACACGATCTTTCCTGGGGTGGTCAGGAACTGTCACTGTGCAGAGACCTGGGAACATTGGACGCTGCCAGTACAGTCATACGGCCATTCAACAGGGTTATCTGCAATAGAAAACCCTGGGCTATATGCCCTGCCAGGAGGTCTCAGGCTACGTACCTCCACACTCTCAGGGAAATTCAGAGCTGCATCCTTATGGCTCTCATTACTGGTGGAGGAGAAGGTCCTCATTAAACCCAACTGATGCAATGAGCACCCATCCATTTCAAGGGGTACAACACTAACCCAAGTTGCTAGGACTACTCATATCATCATGTCAAGAGCTATGAGACCTAATAAGGGGACATTCAGCCAGATGACCAGTGGTTAGGAGCTGTTGGTGGCCTGGTCCACAGGAAGTGCTAATGTTATCTGCTCCACCACTGAAGATCTGCCACTAAGTCCCGTCATCCGAGTTGGGTGGGAAGGTTCGTCAGTCCACCCTTGCTATAATGTTCTATGACATTGGTTCTCCATGTCTTCTATTTCTAGACTAATACCTTTCTTGCAGAGTCGTCCACTCATAAACATTTCGGGGGCTTCTGTTCTATCTCTCCGGGGAGTTGCCTTCAGAGAGCAGGTAGCATTGGGTCTCCTGGCTTCAAATATTCCTTTAGTTTACAAGACGTAAACTCATTGTGACAAGAATTAATAATTTACACGTACGCGCAGAGGCCGCAAGGCTGCTATTTATATCAGCAGAATAGCTTCACCAGCGCACCGAGCTCTTAAAACACATGATATCATTCCTTTGGCTCCGCCGCCTCTCCAAGTATTAATCCGATGCCCTGAAGAGAAAGTTTTTTGTTTTGTCGTAAATATCATACTCAAGATTAGAAGCCGTGGCAGATGGCGACGAAATCGTGAATCATCCTGGACTCGCAACATAATAATCAACAGTTCATTTTAAAATCACTTGTGTATTACGGTCATAAATGGAGCGTTTTAATATCTCTCCGCCTTGTAAACACATTCTTTCAATCAACATTAATTATATTTAATTCAAGTAGTGACTGCGACAACAATAGACCCAAATGAAGCAAATGTGGACTGACGGGATACATTGTAACTCGTGATATCGGTTTACAAATGATCCGCTTCTCCGAAGAACTACAATGTGTATGTTAAGGCAGAGGACAGAACGAAGCGCGTCAGGATATATGATATGGCCTGAATTTACTTTTTGAAATGAGTAAATTACAGTAAGAAGCTGAGAGCTGTACAGCATTGACGAAGAAAGAATCGACTGATCTCTTCAAGTTGTTGGCTGGGACGTTGTGTGCAGGTTATACGAGGCCGAGTGAGGCAAATGCTAAATATTCTGAAATTCTGATCAGATGTTCTCTCCTACATAGCATGTAAATCAATAATTGGACTGGAATGCACCAAAGCCGAAATACCTTAGAAGAGTCATTTTCCTCCATGTGACTTTAATTAACCAGTTTTGCCTCAGTCATTTTTTACCTGTTGTCAAATCAGTCAATTCCTAGAGCATTGGCCAAAAATTCATGTCATTAACTGAAGCCAATTCTTTTCATTGAATTGGGTTACTTTGATCTGAAGAAAAGTCACAGAAGGTAAAATGAGAATCATAGATGGATCATGAAGAAACATGGTGATGATGAAGATGGTGAGGATGATGAGGATGATGATGAAATATTATTTACATTGATAATTATACATGTGACAACGATGATGTTGATGAGAGGAAATGTAGCAGACCAACATGTCGCCAACCAGAAGAATACATTGATAAAACTAGTATCAATAAGAAGCCAAGAATATAAAGTGTTTTCCGTTTTCGCCATGTTACATTCTGACATTCTTAAGATATTTTATTCGTTTGGGTTCATGACCTAAAATCCTTAAAAAATGATGGGGTGCAGCACTTGATAATGTTTCCCAACCCTCTTAGCACTGGTCAGAGATCCCATTGGAGCTCTAGATTATAAATCCCATTGCTTTCAATGTTGCACATTCTCGAAAAGATACATTAAAGCGAAATCAAAAGCTCTTCTAAAATAAAACTCCAGTACTAAAGTGGCTCACACCAAGCAATTTCTTATTAGGACTCAGTGGAGGACTTAGTTCATGTGCCCTTTCATCTCCTGACATGTCTGCATAAAAGGTCAACAGATTAGTCTTCGTTCACATCTGCGCCAGGGCTCCGTTCCGATGTTCCGTCTCGGATTTCCATCGGAACGGAGCCCTGACAGACAATGGAAACCATAGGTTTCCATTTCCATCACCATTGATTTCAACGGTCACGGATCCGGTGCCAATGGTTTCCGTTTGTTTCAGTTGTGCAAGGGTTCAGTCGTTTTGACGGAATCAATAGCGTAGTCGACTGTACTATTGATTCTGTCAAAACGACTGAGCCCTTGCACAACGGATACAAATGTAAACCATTGGCACCGGATCAGTCACCATTGAAATCAACGGTGATGGAAACGGAAACCTTTGGTTTCCGTTTGTGTCAGTCAGAGTCCTGTTCCGATTAAAAGCTCCGACGGAACGTCAGAACGGGACCCTGGCGCAGATGTGAACGAAGCCTAACATGAAATGAAAAAGCCAATATACAATCACAGGATCAGTACAGGATAAGTAATGTAATGTATGTACACAGTGACTCCACCAGCAGAATAGTGAGTGCAGCTCTGGAGTATAATACAGGATATAATTCAGGATCAGTACAGGATAAGTAATATAATGTATGTACACAGTGACTCCACCAGCAGAATAGTGAGTGCAGCTCTGGAGTATAATACAGGATATAACTCAGGATCAGTACAGGATAAGTAATGTAATTTATGTACACAGTGACTCCACCAGCAGAATAGTGAGTGCAGCTCTGGAGTATAATACAGGATGTAACTCAGGATCAGTACAGGATAAGTAATGTAATGTATGTACACAGTGACTCCACCAGCAGAATAGTGAGTGCAGCTCTGGAGTATAATACAGGATGTAATTCAGGATCAGTACAGGATAAGTAATGTATGTATGTACACAGTGACTCCACCAGCAGAATAGTGAGTGCAGCTCTGGAGTATAATACATGATGTAACTCAGGATCAGTACAGGATAAGTAAGGTAATGTATGTACTCAGTGACTCCACCAGCAGAATAGTGAGTGCAGCTCTGGAGTATAATACAGGATGTAACTCAGCATCAGTACAGGATAAATAATGTAATGTATGTACACAGTGACTCCACCAGCAGAATAGTGAGTGCAGCTCTGTACTATAAAACAGGATATAACTGAGGATCAGTATAGGATTACTAATGTAATGTATGTACACAGTGACTCCACCAGCAGAATAGTGAGTGCAGCTCTGGAGTATAATACATGATGTAACTCAGGATCAGTACAGGATAAGTAATGTAATGTATGTACACAGTGACTCCACCAGCAGAATAGTGAGTGCAGCTCTGGAGTATAATACAGGATATAACTCAGGATCAGTACAGGATAAGTAATGTAATGTATGTACACAGTGACTCCACCAGCAGAATAGTGAGTGCAGCTCTGGAGTATAATACAGGATGTAACTCAGGATCAGTACAGGATAAGTAATGTAATGTATGTACACAGTGACTCCACCAGCAGAATAGTGAGTGCAGCTCTGGAGTATAATACAGGATGTAACTCAGGATCAGTACAGGATAAGTAATATAATGTATGTACACAGTGACTCCACCAGCAGAATAGTGAGTGCAGCTCCGGAGTATAATACAGGATGTAACTCAGGATCAGTACAGGATAAGTAATATAATGTATGTACGCAGTGACTCCACCAGCAGAATAGTGAGTATAGCTCTGGAGTATAATATGGGATATAACTCAGGATCAGTACAGGATAAGTAATGTAACGTATGTACACAGTGACTCCGCCAGCAGAATAGTGAGTGTAGCTCTGGGGTATAATACATGATGTAACTCAGGATCAGTACAAGATAAGTAATGTAATGTATGTACACAGTGACTCCACCAGCAGAATAGTGAGTGCAGCTCTGGAGTATAATACAGGATGTAAGTCAGGATCAGTACAGGATAAGTAATGTAATGTATGTACACAGTGACTCCACCAGCAGAATAGTGAGTGCAGCTCTGGAGTATAATACAGTCTTTTACTCAGGATCAGTACAGGATAAATAATCTATATACAAACTGTCTAAACTTTTTTTACGTAGACTTATTCTGTTTGTAAACTGTAAAATGGTCTTTAGTGGTGACATAGTTAAACTCATACACGTGTCTATGTTTGTTCCGCACCTGTATAAAAACTCACAATTGGGGGTTTGGTCTCTTCATCTTCCACCATTTTTGGAATTGACTCGTTCTGTAGCTGTTCTATAGGATAAACACTGTGCACAGATATAATAACATGGCGCCATGACATATTTACAGCACTGATGGAGTCCAGAGTGTTATCGTTAATGTGATTAGCTGCACGGAGTATAAACTGAAATAAAATGTTTAGACTAGGTCCAAAATGAATAATGCTCTGATCATACATGCACAGTCCGCATAACCTTTGAAGTTGAGCTTGACTCCTGTTCTATCTATGGTTTTCGTTCTCCACCTTAGGGCGTCCTGCCAAGACTTTCTCCATCTCCAGATTGTTGTCATTTTTTTACTGCAAGATGAGAAAACATCTGAAAATGATGGATTTGCCAAAAATTTGGCTTAATTGTTTTAACTTAAAGTTTTGTCTCGTTTCCTCCATGTGATGTCTTTATCTCCCCAATTCTTCATCTTAGGATCCTCGTTGTGTTTGAACTCTTGACGTATATAAATAAGGAACATGAGCAATTATATGAGTCAGAGGTAAGTTTATAGCCAAATGTTATCACTACATGTAAGGACGGTGGAAATAGCTGAATCATTATCCTAATTTGTCAGATTCTTGCTGGCGACGTCACGACTGATGTTGTGTCCTAGTTTTTAGTTTAGTTTTTACCATCAGGAATTCAGAAGAATTCAAATATTTCTATGATGAAAGAACGTGAACTACTATCCATGGAGGGCGCGCCATAGAAAAATCCCACACGTTGGCTATGAAATCTATGGAGAAGAAGACCTCGGCTCCATTTTCTTCCCCATTGGTGGTGTGGATGTAAGCAGGACTCCATCTTTCCAAAGGGATTGTTACATTGGTAGCGAGGGGGATGGGAACAAACCAGTTTCCGCTCCTTTTTACCGTTTGCTAGCTGGTGCACCTATCAAGTCAATAAAGAGCATTTGTCTTCAGAACCTCGATGACATCATCAACCAAGAATATGTGTCCCATGCTATATTATACAATGACACTATGTAAATGACTGATATAGATTTTATATTAGACAATTGACTTTGAATCATGAAAGGTTTTGTCCATTTTAGAAAATCCATTTCCCTACACCCAATTAGGAAATGCTGAGTTAATATCAGGGGGTCCTCTGTTTAGGATCCTCATCTCTTGGTCAGATTGGAGAGCGGTTACATAGAGCGTCTCTCTCTCCGGAGGACCTCTCCTGTATTACACAGACAACACATTGATATGAATAGACAGTGTGTAATACTTCATTTTCCCTGTGGTGGTGCTGCAGGAAAATAGAACACTTACTGACAGGTTTCCCTACAGATCACAGCTGATCGCTGGGGGCACAAGCAGGTGGACACTTTGTGACCAGCTTATTGTCAAGGACCCTTCTAACAAGTAGGGATTGTCCAAAGCGGAGAACCCCTTTAAACGTTGTGCCTTAAGGCTATTTAGACAACCTTGTCTCTGAAATGTTGTGGCCACTACTGGAAAGCCCTGAACATATGTATGATGGTCCACTCCACTGATTAATAGAGAGTCTCAGTATAGTTTTGGGTCATCTTAGCCAAAGGTAGCAACATTTCCTATCTAGCCATGGCTTTATTCCTAGTGTCCATTCATCAAAAGGGAGCTCTGGAAGAATTGTGATTGCAGCTCTGGATCAGACTGGAGTACAATACATGATGTAACTCAAGATCAGTATTGAATAAGTAAAGGGAAGTGACTCAAAGTTAAATGTAGATATTAGGAGTAAATTATGTTCAAAAAGGATGTTCTACGTTCAACTGTAGCCCATAAAAAACTTCCTATACAGGGATTGTCCACCAAAAACCACCTCTTTCTTCGGGCAGCTTCTCCAACAGTGACTGACTGCTGGGGGTCCAGCTTCTGTAGCTCCTGGAGATCAGTTTATCTTGCAGAGGGAAGCTCCCAACATTACAATTCTCTTTCAGAGAAGTGGGTCCTTGAACAGCATTCAGTTTGGCGCTGACTAAACTAAAGTGTGGAGTCTAAGGAATCTCCCCGTTCTTCACCCTTATCCCCTGCAAGGAGGTTTGGACTTTCCCAGTTGGGTATCTGCAGGTTAAAATCCCAAGAGTAGTCACCAATTGGTGGCAAGTACGTTACTAAGGATGTCTAGAGCGAAGTCAGGAACAGAACCAGAGGTCATCACTGGGACAGCGGTCAAGATGTAACAGAGGATGAGACGCAGATGTAATCAGAAGACAAGAGAGGGGTCAGAACCAGGAGGTCGGACTACAAGTACAGTACCAGGAGACAAATCCAAATGAGCAAGACGAAAGTAGAATCCAGAGGCAAGGCTAATATCAGGGTTAGTATCAGAGTCAAGGTCAAACACACAGACTAGCTCAATAGTATTTACCTCAAGTCACACGCAATGGTGTTAGGCCAACTTCCTATCGCATGTGGGTGACTTAAAGCTGGGAAGTTGCAGGTACTGGAGGGAGATCATCGCTGGATCGGGAAGAGGTAACACAACGTATTTGTAGCGTTGGACAACGGCCACTAAAGTCAATGAATAACCAAGCAATTTATACATGGTCACACTGATTCCTCCTGAGCAAGTGCCTCTCCTTGCAGCGATCCCCTCTCTGGCTACTAGAAGAGGATCATATTTGGGTTATATTGATAGAGGTTTACTTGAGTTGACTACCATTTTAATACTATTATCTCCAAGCCGAGATGTGTTCCTCAGATAGTGATGTGGGGGGGGGGGGGGGGTTAATATGGTCTGGCAAGAGTCTTTCTATTATTCAGATTCTAATAATAAAACACTATTCAGGAGTACCGCCGTGCCTGACTACAGAATAGCTGAGGGGTAACATAGATCCAAAATACAGCTGCTTTAAAGTAAGACTTTAGGTTTAAAGAGGCAAGAGCTGTTTTTTTTTTCAGTTTTAACCCACAGTTGCTCTCTACGTATCCCCAATAATGGACCTTATGTTCTACCAGGAGATGAAAATAATGTGATATATAAAAGTGCTTAACTTGCTTCTAGTAAAATAATACAAAAAAAAAAAAAAGAAACATTCTCCTTTAAGACTCCATAAGCATCTCCAAATATTTTATATTCACTAAATGTTCCTTCTGGCAACCAAACTAAAACCATCTGTGTCCTCATGTTTCATAACTTTATGGAGACATAGATGTTTTCCCATTAAAAACTCTACTTTTCAGTCCCACATCTGCCAGTTTCTGCCATAGGAATTAATTTTACAATACTTAAAACAAAGAAATAAAACTTTTATAGTTAATATAACAAAATTGTTCATTTTTTAAACTAAAAAAATAAAATAAAAAAACAGACGTCTAATTGGAAACATTTTGTTTCTGTCTATTTTAATTCCTGAGATTGTCGTGTGTGGGGCGTGGGGAATCTCAGGCCTCGCGCTCGGGTAGAGGTGACAATTAAGTGATTAAGGGGTTTGGGCTTTCATGATAGGAAGAATCAAGGAAACCAAAACGGTAATTTTGTTCACCCATTGAACACATCTGCGTTTTTGGGTCATTCCTCGGCGTGACGGCTGAACTGTTACATAAAACCTGTGCCCAGTGATGTTTACAACACAGCATCACATATTGTCAGAACACTTGTTAAAGAGGTCTGTAATTATTTGCCATTAATTTCTGCTAGATTTGTCCCGGTCACCTGTAAGTGTTATTATTATCTGCTAGATCTGCCCCGGTCACCTGTACGTACTATTATTATCTGCTAGATCTGCCCCGGTCACCAGTAAGTATTATTATTATCTGCTAGATCTGCCCTGGTCACCTGTAAGTGTTATTATTGGATGCTAGATCTGCCCCGGTCACCTGTAAGTGCTATTATTATCTCCTAGATCTGCTCCTGACACTTGTAAGTGTTATTATTAACTGCTAGATCTGCCTCGGTCACCTGTAAGTGTTATTATTATCTGCTAGATCTGCCCCGGTCACCTGTGTCATTATTATCTGCTAGATCTCCCCCCGGTCACCCGTAAGTGCTATTATTATCTGCAGATCCGCCCTGGTCACCTGTAAGTGCTATTATTAGCTGCTAGATCTGCCCCGGTCACCTGTAAGTGTTATTATTATCTGCTAGATCTGCCCCGGTCACCTGTAAGTGTTATTATCATCTACTAGATCTGCCCCGGTCACCTGTAAGTGTTGTTATTATTATCTGCTAGATCTGCCCCGGTCGCCTGTAAGTGTTATTATTGGGAAGTGGAAGCTTTTAAGAGTAACAACAGCTCAGCCGTGAAGCAATAGACCATGCAACTCAGAGTATTGAGGAGCGTGGCCTATCCTTTGTTGTGTCACTCACTACAGAGATCCACACTGCCTCTAAAGGAACAAAAGCAGCAGAACTGTGTGCCCGGAGCTCCATGAAATGGATGATCATGGTAGCTGCTCACAAGCCTAAGAACAGCATGCACAATGCCAAGTGTCTGCTGTAGTGGTGTAAAGCACGACGTCAATGGACTTTGGTGCAACGTTTTCACTGGAGTGATGAATCGCAGTTCACTATCTGGCAATCTGATGAAGAAGTCTGAGTTTGGCGGGTGCCAGTAGAACGCTACCTACCAAAATGCATAGCGCCTATTGTAACATTTGGTGGGGAGGGGTAATGCTCTGGGACTGTTTTCAGGGCTCGGACCTTGATTTCCAGTGAAGAGTTAATAATTATGCTACAGCATACAAAGACATTTTACACAATTGCAGCTCCCAACTTGGTGGTAACAGTTTGGGGAAGGTCTTTTACTTTTGGCCAGATAGTGTATGTAGGACTCTATTGGAAGCATGGACTGTATTAAGAAAATTATTTTTTTATTGTTTCCGGCTTTTTCTAAGTGTCCAATAGAATGATCATTTCTCTTCCACTCTGACTTCAGATGATTAGTAATTATCCTCCATGGTTACAGGCCGTCAACTCCACCACGAGAAGAACAACACAACGATGACACTAATTACTTCATTGTATTCTTAGTAAAACATCATCCTTCATTTCAATCCAGAGTCTCCAACTGGAAAATACGTCGTCGAGTAATTATGATGTAAATAATACGTACATTAAATAAACGCTCATCGCTTCTCCCAGGCTCTTCCAGTCAACCCTAACATGTGATATTATATACAAGATTATACATCGCCAGAAGGGCAATCAGAGGGAGGCCGGAGAAATGCTCAAACTCTACCAAGCAGATAATATACCATGACCTCATGGCCTTATGATGAGTCGCACTGAAATCCATGTGGTTACCAGGAACGAGCAGCCATGTCGCATCGTGCACCAAAGGCAACTGAAGTTCTGAAAAGTTGTCAAATAAAATAAATACCGAGATATTAAGAATTAAAGACTTGAGAAGTTTTTAAAGTTGGCAGTGGACCTTCTAGGCCCCAGTCAGACATGACGCAGGCCTTCACCCTATTGGAAAACCCCTTTCCATATGCCTTATTGGAGTTTATGGAGGTAATAGATTGGGGACTCTACTAGTTTGGGCCAAATCTGGAGGACCTCTTGTGTTGATTTCAATGGGCACTTTGTACTAATTCATTGAGCGCCTGATGATAACAACAACTTCTGCTGGGCCCAATGTGGTGACAGTGGACCGGCCTAAGGAAAGAAAAAGGGTTGTCCAAATTGGACAACTCCTTTAAATACTGCAATCATGGAATACGTTTTGGACTACTGATGGAAGATGCCTTGGTTGTGGACCTCACAGTAATGTCTGGTCGCTGACAGAAGGAAGGTGGAGTAGAAAAACCAGATTGGGGTGAAAAGACTGAAGGAAGTCAGAAAACGAGGTCAGAGTTAGAAGAACTAAAAATCTGATGATGTCATCAGAAGCAGATCCAAACGACGTAGTCTGCGGTTGGAACAAGCAATCAGTTCCAGAGCCAAAGGTCAAGGCTGAAGGTCAAAGCCAGGACCAGAACCAGCAGCAGTAAAGATTCAGACACCAATATCACTGATACTCGGGCAAAGATCCATATTTATGCTGAAATTAAATATTTCTGGACGCTGACGTCATCAGGACTTGCCGGTTGTCAAAGAAGCCATGTTAAGACTATAGAAAGCCGGGAATGGTGCTGAAACATGGTCCAGTGGGAAGTATTTATGATATCCTTTCTTCAAGCAACTGTTTCAAAGAGGTTTTCTAAGAAATATGTTCCTGTCCTGTTATTCAGACTTTTCCAAAAAATTTCATTGGTGGGATCCCGGAGAAGGGCTTTCCGTATGCCCCCAGTGCCAATAGAAACAGGATAGAAACAGCTTCAGATATCTCAATTTCTCTGGACAATATATATGGGAAATTTCATTTGCAAGAAACAACAGACCACTAAACGACAACTAAACATTCCACGTACCGTGTTTTTTTAATTTTTTTATTTTGTGGTTAGATTTCGGTATCCTGGGAACATTTCCTTTCGGAAGAAAACAAACTATGAAATTCAGCGTAGACAGTCATTTAAAACAATTTATAAAAGAGGAATAACAAGGATGTAGCTGATGCCTTATTTCACATCCCAGAGAGGCCCTAAAGTGGCCCTTTATAGCCGTCGGCCCGTCAGGACCCAGCGAGATGACTGACTGCAGCAGGAAGGGGACCTGAAACTTAAATAAATAGTAACGAACCTCAAATTAAGCTTCTGCTTTTTGTGGTTTAGCTCTGAACGAGCGGTGATAAAGAAGGAATTTTTGTACTTCTAATGAGCTATTCTGAAGTTTATGTTACATGAAGAACAAGAACATCGAATTAAATTTTTGAGATTTTCCGGTCTTACATATATATATATAAATGATCTATATCCCGCTACTGGAGGCAGGAGATCTGCTGGGGGGCGCACTTCCATATTGCATCAAATACAGTTTTAGGACCCGAACCTTCATTTTTCAGATTTCAAGGGTAATATGTTACTAGGACAATCGGTCACAGACCCCTTTAAATTCATCCAGTCCTCTAGTGTCTTCATAAGCACTTCAGGAAAGGTCGTCCAAGGTGCCAACTGGGCAGACAAAACCAATAAGAGGCATCAAATATGTAGCCCGATATGCAGTAACTTGATTGCCCCAAAGATGTTTTTGAAGTGTTTTGGTGAAGTCTTGGTGTTGTGATCTTTCATGGACTTTTTGATATCTCAGTGATATCGTAGGTATCACTTTTGCATGAATTGTATGCCTGATTTTGTCCCCCATGCTGCTTCTTTTTGGGCATTTTACCCACTAGCTAATTTTGTAGGCAGGTTGGGTAGACAGAGTTTTTTTGGTCTGTGGACAAAAAAGATCAGGAGCCCCTTACCACCCTCCACAGTCATGGGTTAACACTTTTCATTGAATCAGCATTTATCTCTTACACTTGTTTTCTTTTTGAAGACTCTACATATGCAAAGATTTCAAAAATGTTGAACCCTATATCCACGTGTTAGAGCAGAGAGGTCTCAAAATGAATGAAGTACAACTATGAGTATCAGAAAGTGGAAAAGGGGAGAAAATCCATTCAATTATGTCACAAAACCCTTATTTAATGGGTGTGGGGGCACGGACCTCATACGTTAAGGGGCTTATGTAAGTTTTGGGTATTGTATAATAGGGAATCTGTATAGTGCCCTAAGAGTTAAATATAATAGTATTCACATATTTGTCCCAAAATTGCCCCAAGAGTCTACAAGAAGAGGGTGCCACGCCCTGATTTCTTAGGCACGGGTCCATAGGTTACAAGCTTATTCAACCAATAATGGGCACTTCAATCTGCCATTTATTGGGTGTGCCCCTGTGATATAGTAAGTTCCCTTTAATGTTGTTCCCATAATAAATAATTTACAGACTTATACCTTGTCACACTTAGCACTGGCACAGCTGGAGGCCGCAGGGTGTGTACAATGTTACTCTGCTAAACATTTGGGATAATTACCCATTTTACTTCATTGCTTCCTGTAAAACAAAATCATATTATAAAAACAAGGTGCTTGGGTTTGCCGAAAATATCAGTTTACCAATCATTGAGGCGTTTCCACTGTACGTAGATGTAGAAATGTACGAACATCAGCCGGCAAGTGGAATGCACGGTTGATTGGTAAACTGATACGCATGGCAAGCTCCCCTCCCCCACCCTTTATATCCAATGGCAGATTAATATATGTCAGAGGTTAAATGTCTTACTGTATGTTCTACTTGTATTGGTAATTATAAGGTATGTGAAAAAGACAAACAGAGAAAACTCTCAGGTTATACCAGTCCCATTTAATGCTTAGAGTCAGGCAGTTGCAGGGTTAAACATTATAGTATTTATTCTATTAATTTCTATGATAAGTGACTACAGCTTAGCTGCATTGTCTATTGGAGCATAAGGTAGTCTGAAATTCTCCTCCTGTCTCATCAGAGGTTCAGGTTGTGGTTCTGTCCCTCTCCCATGCTTTACACTGCAGCCCTGCTTGTTCAGACTGGTTGCTGTATATACGCACAAGCTCGGCCAGATTCAGTACATAGAAAGCCGATTTCCATTGCCACAAGGATTGCAAATGCCTGTAAACTACAATAAACTAAACCAACAGAGAGAAAAAGATGATCAGGAAATTGCTGCAGCGATCTAAAGGGAGGAGCCTAAACTAGAGGGAGGAGCCTGGATATATTCATACTAACATTCAGCTTCCTTGGGGATGTATATTCTTGTAGTAGGGAAAAAAACGCCTCCGCCTCCCATTGAAATCAATGGGAGGCATTTTCGGCCGGTTTTTGGTGCATTTGCGGCGCACTTTCCACGTCAAAAAACTCTGTGAACCCAGCCTATGAGATATTATTGATACAGTACAGAGGCCATTAACCCTTTAAGATAATGGTATGTGGATTTGTGGTAAAGAATTGGAATGATGACATCAACTCTTGGAGAAAACGATATTCCTTCTGAGCAGCTTCTCTAATGCAAGACAATTTTACGACTCCCGGCACCCCCACTATTCAAGATAGTAAAGAGGCCCCAGCATACAGACGTTGGGGCTGTGCCTGGTACTGCGGCTCACTGCATTTTTGTCCCATTCAAGTTATTGGGCTGCAATACAAAGCGCAGACACAACTTTATGTATGGCGCTGTGCCTGGGAAAATAATGAAGGAGAGTTCCATGGCCCCTTCACTCAGCTGATAGGTGGGGGGGGGGGCTGTGAGCCAGACCCCAACAAATCAAATATTGCTAACCTATCAAAAGGACAGGTCACCGAAATTAAAGTCACAGAAAAACCCATTAAAGCAAGCATTTGATTGGTTTCTATAGGCATTGATTGTAAAATAGTCTTGCTTTACAGAAGGAAAATGACCCCATCTGTTTATGGGTTGTGTCCGGTATTGCAGCACAGCTCCATTAACAGTGAATAGGGCTAAGCTGCAATACCACCTACAACCTGTGGACAGGTGGGGCGCTGGGTTTAGAAGAATGCAAACATGTTTTTTCTAATCCTGGATAATCTCTTTAATTTTTGGGGAAAGTATTAGCAACCTTTCCCTATGTGTCATTTCCCATCATGTATTATAATAGCGCCTAATAACATAATTACCTGTGTCTATTGCACAAGAGCCGGATTATTACATGTGCGCAATATTCAGAGAGACATCCACATCAGGGGTGAACTCCACAGCCGGAGTTACATAATGCCACGTACTGTGTTCTGCATAGTCCAGCGCTGACAATCCACTCTTGGCATAGCAGAGCTGAAATATTGAACAGCGACCAAGGATCTATCAGCAATCTCAGCCTTGTGCACTATTTCCAAACTAACAGCTCTATTTTTAATCTCTGACTTTACAACCTCGCATGCGAAAAAGAGAAATATTTCAGGTCGTCTCTCTGGACGGCGCGGGATTACACAAGGAATGGTGATCGGCTTTTATTAGACAATGTTTCAATCTGGTGCAAGGGAAAAGTGGAGCAATAGCCCAATGCAACCAATCAGATTACAGCTCTCATTCTTCAGAAAGCTGCAACCTGATTGGTTCTTATGAGCAATTGCGACACTTTTCTTTTGCACCAGTTTTGATAAATTGCTATATTTTCTATGCTGTGCCTGACATTATATCTGTCCTATTCCGCCTGCCCAAAGAATATAATGAGCAAATCAATTCGCCAAAAGGCAACACTGAGAAGCCATGTCTAATAGTTACACAAGAAAGTGTGCGTTGTGTGTACTTGTTAATGAGACAAAATGTAACAACAAACTGACACTGAAAGAGAGAGAGCAACAGATGTGGGTGAGATCTATCTAATATCTATCTATCTATCTATCTATCTATCTATCATCTATCTATCTATCTATCTATCTATCTATCTATCTATCTATCTATCTATCTATCTATCTATCTCATATCTATCTATCTATCTCATATCTATCTATCTATCTATCTATCTATCTATCTATCTATCTATCTATCTATCTATCTATCTATCTATCTATCTATCTATCTATCTAGCTATCATCTATCTATCTATCTATCTATCTATCTATCTATCTATCTATCTATCTATCTATCTATCTATCTATCTATCTCATATCTATCTATCTATCTATCTATCTATCTATCTATCTATCTATCTATCTATCTATCTATCTATCTATCTATCTATCTATCTATCTATCTATCTATCTATCTCATATCTATCTATCTATCTATCTATCTATCTATCTATCTATCTATCTATCTATCTATCTATCTATCTATCTATCTATCTATCTATCTATCTATCCTCATATCTATCTATCTATCTATCTATCTATCTATCTATCTATCTATCTATCTATCTATCTATCTATCTATCTATCTATCTATCTATCTATCTATCTCATATCTATCTATCTATCTATCTATCCATCTATCTATCTATCCACCTATCTATCTATCTCATATCTATCTATCTATCTATCTATCCATCTATCTATCTATCCATCTATCTATCTATCCATCTATCTATCTCATATCTATCTATCTATCTATCTATCTATCTATCTATCTATCTATCTATCTATCTATCTATCTATCTATCTATCTATCTATCTATCTATCTATCTATCTGTCTCATATCTATCTGTCTCATATCTATCTATCTCATATCTATCTATCTATCTATCTATCTATCTATCTATCTATCTATCTATCTATCTATCTATCTATCTATCTATCTATCTATCTATCTATCTATCTATCTCATATCTATCTATCTATCTATCTATCTATCTATCTATCTATCTATCTATCTATCTATCTATCTATCTATCTATCTCATATCCTCCCCCCTTGTAGATAGTGCCTTTTTTATAGCCCCCCTGTAGACTGTATGGCGTTATCTACAGGGGGGACTGTATGGCGTTATCTACAGAGGGGGGCTGTATGGCGTTATCTACAGAGGGGGACTGTATGGCGCTATCTACAGAGGGGGACTGTATGGCGTTATCTACAGAGGGGGACTGTACGGCGCTATCTACAGAGGGGGACTGTACGGCGCTATCTACAGAGGGGGCTGTATGACGTTATCTACAGAGGGGGACTGTATGGCGCTATCTACAGAGGGGGACTGTATGGCGTTATCTACAGAGGGGGACTGTACGGCGCTATCTACAGAGGGGGACTGTACGGCGCTATCTACAGAGGGGGCTGTATGACGTTATCTACAGAGGGGGACTGTATGGCGTTATCTACAGAGGGGGCTGTATGGCGTTATCTTCAGAGGGGGACTGTGTGGCGTTATCTACAGGGGGGACTGTGTGGCGTTATCTACAGGGGGGACTGTATGGCGTTATCTACAGGGGGGACTGTATGGCGTTATCTACAGAGGGGGACTGTACGGCGTTATCTACAGGGGGGACTGTATGGCGTTATCTACAGAGGGGGACTGTATGGCGTTATCTACAGAGGGGGACTGTATGGCGTTATCTACAGAGGGGGACTGTGTGGCGTTATCTACAGGGGGGGCTGTATGGCGTTATCTACAGAGGGGGACTGTATGGCGTTATCTACAGAGGGGGACTGTATGGCGTTATCTACAGAGGGGGACTGAGTGGCGTTATCTACAGAGGGGGACTGTGTGGCGTTATCTACAGAGGGGGACTGTATGGCGTTATCTACAGGGGGGGCTGTATGGCGTTATCTACAGGGGGGGTCTGTATGGCGTTATCTACAGAGGGGGACTGTATGGCGTTATCTACAGAGGGGGACTGTATGGCGTTATCTACAGAGGGGGACTGTGTGGCGTTATCTACAGAGGGGGACTGTGTGGCGTTATCTACAGAGGGGGACTGTATGGCGTTATCTACAGGGGGGACTGTGTGGCATTATCTACAGGGGGGACTGTGTGGCGTTATCTACAGGGGGACTGTGTGGCGTTATCTACAGAGGGGGACTGTGTGGCGTTATCTACAGAGGGGAACTGTATGGCGTTATCTACAGGGGGGGCTGTATGGCGTTATCTACAGAGGGGGACTGTATGGCTTTATCTACAGAGGGGGACTGTGTGGCGTTATCTACAGAGGGGGACTGTATGGCGTTATCTACAGGGGGGGCTGTATGGCGTTATCTACAGGGGGGACTGTGTGGCGTTATCTACAGGGGGGGCTGTATGGCGTTATCTACAGAGGGGGACTGTATGGCGTTATCTACAGAGGGGGACTGTATGGCGTTATCTACAGAGGGGGACTGTATGGCGTTATCTACAGAGGGGGACTGTATGGCGTTATCTACAGAGGGGGACTGTGTGGCGTTATCTACAGAGGGGGACTGTGTGGCGTTATCTACAGAGGGGGACTGTATGGCGTTATCTACAGAGGGGGACTGTGTGGCGTTATCTACAGAGGGGGACTGTGTGGCGTTATCTACAGAGGGGGACTGTATGGCGTTATCTACAGAGGGGGACTGTGTGGCGTTATCTACAGGGGGGGCTGTATGGCGTTATCTACAGAGGGGGACTGTATGGCGTTATCTACAGAGGGGGACTGTATGGCGTTATCTACAGAGGGGGACTGTGTGGCGTTATCTACAGAGGGGGACTGTGTGGCGTTATCTACAGAGGGGGACTGTATGGCGTTATCTACAGGGGGGACTGTGTGGCGTTATCTACAGGGGGGACTGTGTGGCGTTATCTACAGGGGGGACTGTGTGGCGTTATCTACAGGGGGACTGTATGGCGTTATCTACAGGGGGGATTGTGTGGCGTTATCTACAGGGGGGACTGTATGGCGTTATCTACAGGGGGGACTGTATGGCGTTCCCTGCAGGGGGACTGTGTGGCGTTATCTACAGGAGGGACTGTGTGGCGTTCTCTACAGGGGGGACTGTGTGGCGTTATCTACAGGGGGGACTGTGTGGCGTTATCTACAGGGGGACTGTGTGGCGTTATCTACAGAGGGGGACTGTGTGGCGTTATCTACAGGGGGGATTGTGTGGCGTTATCTACAGGGTGGACTGTGTGGCGTTATCTACAGGGGGGACTGTGTGGCGTTATCTACAGGGGGGACTGTATGGCGTTCCCTGCAGGGGAACTGTGTGGCGTTATCTACAGGGGGGACTGTATGGCGTTCCCTGCAGGGGGACTGTGTGGCGTTATCTACAGTGGGGACTGTGTGGCGTTCTCTACAGAGGGGGCTGTATGGCGCTAACGCCATACAGCCCCCACTTTAGAGAACGCCATACAGCCCCCCTGTAGAGAACGCCATACAGCCCCCCCTGCAGGGAACGCCATACAGTCCCCCCTGCAGGGAACGCCATACAGTCCCCCCTGTAGATAACGCCATACAGCGCCCCCCCCCCCCCTGCAGGGAACGCCATACAGCGCCCCCCCCCCTGCAGGGAACGCCATACAGCCCCCCCCCCTGCAGGGAACGCCATACAGCGCCCCCCCTCCTGCAGGGAACGCCATACAGCGTCCCGTCCCCCCAAAAAAAATGCGACCTACAGTGTTGTTGTGTCCTACAAAAGACATGCATCCCCTCTCCACAGGATATACACAGGACATGTATCCCCTCTCCACAGGATATACACAGGACATGTATCCCCTCTCCACAGGATATACACAGGATAGGGGATACATGTGTGATCACTGGCAGGGATAGGGAGAACGGGGGACCGAAAGTCCCCTGAAGTTCTCCATCACAAACCTCGGACTTCCGGGGTCTGTGTCGGCAGCCCAATAAAAATGAATGGAGCGCTGGTCACGCATGCGCACAAGCACGACCGGTGATCCATTCATTTCTACGGAGCTGCCGACACAGACCCCGGAAGTCCGAGGTTTGTGATGGAGAACTTCAGGGGACTTTCGGTCCCCCGTTCTCCCTATCCCTGCCAGTGATCACACATGTATCCCCTGTCCTGTGGATGTCCTGTGGAGAGGAGATACATGTCCTGTGGAGAGGGGGGGGATACATGTCTTTCGTTTAATGGCAGAGCGGGGAGATACCTCCCTGCTCTGCCGTAGTCGTGTTCAGTGGTGTTGCGCTGTAGCAGCTATAGCGGCTGCTAGTGGAGCCTGCGGCCATGGTGGGGGCCCGTGCCGGCGGGCGACACGGGCCCCTTTATGCCGCGGGCCCCGTAGCAGCCGCTACGGCGGTAGTTACGCCACTGTATCTATCTATCTATCTCATATCAATCTATCTATCTCATATCTATCTATCTATCTCATATCTATCTATCTATCTATCTATCTCATATCTATCTATCTATCTATCTATCTATCTATCTATCTATCTATCTATCTATCTCATATCTATCTATCTATCTATCTATCTATCTATCTATCTATCTATCTATCTATCTATCTATCTATCTATCTATCTATCTATCTCATATCTATCTATCTATCTCATATCTATCTATCTATCTATCTATCTATCTATCTATCTATCTATCTATCTATCTATCTATCTATCTATCTATCTATCTCATATCTATCTATCTCATATCTATCTATCTATCTCATATCTATCTATCTATCTATCTATCTATCTATCTATCTATCTATCTATCTATCTATCTATCTATCTATCTATCTATCTATCTATCTATCTATCTCATATCTATCTATCTATCTATCTACCTAATATCTATCTATCTATCTATCTATCTATCTATCTATCTATCTATCTATCTATCTATCTATCTATCTATCTATCTATCTAATATCTCATATCTATCTATCTATCTATCTATCTATCTATCTATCTATCTATCTATCTATCTATCTATCTATCTAATATCTATCTATCTATCTATCTATCTATCTATCTATCTATCTATCTAATATCTATCTATCTATCTATCTATCTATCTATCTATCTATCTATCTATCTATCTATCTATCTATCTATCTATCTATCTATCTATCTATCTATCTATCTATCTCATATCTATCTATCTATCTATCTATCTATCTATCTATCTATCTATCTATCTATCTATCTATCTATCTATCTATCTATCTATCTATCTATCTATCTATCTATCTATCATCTCATAACTATCTAGGAAAGGTGACCTAACCAGCTGTTGGATTTACTGACCAAGCATGGGGTGTCTTGAACGGTCTCAGAAGTGAGGGCCTCTGTCCTCCAGATTATTTCCAGATTATCGCACAGCAGAAGTTATATATAAAACATTTATTTTTGATTATTAAACACAAAGTTCACGCTTTTTTCGAAAACGCCTTATTGGCCAAATATTCTGCTTTGTAAGCCATAAAAATAGGATTTGTGAGCTTCCACCCACTCCGGTGACAGAAGTAGCGCTTGTCCTGGAGTAGGTGCCATCCTGTTTACAGCAGATAGGAGCCGACCTTACAGGAAGATGGGTCCCAGAGTTTACAGAAATAATTCCGTTCCAGTTTGATATTTCCAAAATAAATGATCCCGAGATAAAATCTGACAAGTTCTCACCATTGGTCTCTCCGGGGAGAGGAAGAGTCGAGTCAAGGAGTATCTGCGGATGACGTACGGGATGTTCCGCACGCGGCCGCACTCTTTAACTTGAACTTGAACTTGTGCAACTTTGTGACTGATTTATGGGATTAAGTCATTGGTACCACTCAGATTATCGGTATCTATTGTGTTCTGGAGGCTGCACAGATATAGAACAGGAAGGTTATTTTTAAATAATAAAAAAGTACGCCAGCATTTGATCATTCAGAAAGTCTGATAATCCGACACTGAACTGCAGTATAATGTGGGATTTTACAAGACTAGAAGCAGAAGACTGAGCAAAACAAAGACAAACCAATTCTAGGGTCAGATTTTGTTAATATGGGCTTTCTTCCTGATGATTCGCTACCATTCTAGTCAGATTTCCAGATTTTTCGATGACCATCCAATATAAGTAATATCTCATTGCTGCTGGATTAATGGAAGTCTACATTATTACACTAATTATTATAAATATGATTATTATTAATTTATTGTTGAGTTATTGTTATGTTATTTTTATTATTTTTTGTGTTTATATTATTTTTATTGCTATTGTTATTGTTACTGTTATTATTATTATTAACAATATTAATAATAAGAATGTTATTTGCATGTTTGTTTTTGTTATATTTATATTATTGTTTATTTGTTGTATATTTGTTGTTTTTGTTGTTAACAAAAACAACAAATATACAACAAATAAACAATAATATAAATATAACAAAAACAAACATGCAAATAACATTCTTATTATTAATATTGTTAATAATAATAATATGTTATTATTGTTGCACATATTATATATTGTATTTGTAATTTTTATTATTTTTTGTGTTTATGTTATTTTTATTATTTTTATTATTAATAATAATAATAATAATGTTGCTATGTTATTTGCAGTTTTGTTTTTGATATATTTATGTTATTATTATTATTATTATTATTATTATTATTGTTGTAGCTTTTATGTTTCCGGTCATTTCAAGTTTAGAAAAAAATAGAAAAATGAGATAAGATTATTAACAGAGAAATATAATATAAAGGATTTACTAAACAAACTCCATTATAATTCAGTCACAAATTGTGCTAAAAAAAAGTGGAGTAGACAGCGTGCACCCAATTCTTACGCTGACCCAGACAGTTTTGAAAAGTGTCTAGAAAAAGTGCCAGATTTACTAATGACACGATTGTTTGGCACAAAATATCAGTGTACACGTACGGCAACCAATAGGTGGCATAAGCAGCGTCGGGCAGGGGATCCCTGTGCCCACCAAAGGAGATGATTCTGAGGGCCCAACCTACATCTATATACATCATGTACATGCCACTTTTATTTTTCCCATAGTACTTTTTGTTATTGTTCACACAGGACATATCATCAATAAGGTCTAATAGATAATTGTGAATCATTACATAAGAAATAGACCCTAGTGGCAAGTGATTGGCTCCAAATACCTCCAAATGTGTTGGTCTTCTGCTGGACCTTTAAGGCCCATTTTTGTGTTAGAGCCTGGGCTCCCCGGAGGATCCTCTGCTTCTCTGGTGGGCCAGTCTCACCCTTTGTATAAGGAGGAGACTTGTGTCTAACATGTCTAGTGAGCTGCACCAAATGTATTATATCACCTGCACCATATTGATCATTTTGGCCCATTTTGCGGCTTGATTCATACATCCTACACCGGTATTGGTAAATCTGTTCAGAGCTCCTGACAGCCACCAGTTATATATGAAGCTAAACCAAGCAGTGTATTATGTCCTCATACTTCACGTTTTACATCTTCTGAACTGACATGTATGGGGGGGGGGGGGGGGGTACACCGGCCAATTATCGGGCAAATGCTCGTTCATCTGCTGATCGTATTGTTTTAAAAATGAAAAATAGTATCGTCGTCGGCAGCACATCTTGGTGTGTAAACAGGGAGACGCGCTGCCGACATGATAATAACGTATCGGGACGAGAGGTCAGAGTAACGAGCGCTCGTTCCCATCCATAGCTCCGTGTGACAGGAACAAATCAACGCCGATCAATGAGCTGTCTCATAGATCGGCACTCGTTTACACGGCTCAGGACAGACCGTGTAAGACGACCTTAAGTGTCCCTCTTCCGTAATTTCTGCGTGGTAAATTGTAATTAGTGCTTAAGATAAGGGACATTTGGGCAGCAGCCCCCTGCTCCACATGCCCAGATCCATAAGGAGAGCTGCCGCTATAGAAGGTACAGCACTTATCATTATTGTCTGGTTTTGTCCCTTTTCCCTAGAATTTCACACCTCTTAAGTGTCCACAATTCAATGGGATGGTAGTGGATTACTTAATTACTCGTCCTGTTCTGCTGTCCCAGGACTTCGTGCTTCTGTCCTTTATATAACAGGAACAAGAAGTTACAAGTGTGGGGGTACTCAATGGGTGGTGTTGTAGAAGAACACAGAAGGGATATGAAGCAGGTTAGTTTAATAAATCTGGGGACACCATGGTCATCATTGTTATAGTGGCATTGTGACTAAATATGGGTGCACTGTGGCTATCCCTTTATTAGGGTCACTATGGCTTTCATTATTAATGAGTCATTGTGGCTAATATTCGGGGCATTGTGGCTAGTATTGGGGGCTTTGTGACTATTCTTGCTATAGGGGCATTGTGGTAGACACTGGTGGGTATTGTGGCTGTAATTGTTATAGGGTTCCAATGGCTGGCACTGGGGACTTTGAGGCTATGAAGGAGGGCTGACTCTGGTGAGGACTGTGTCTGACCCTGGTGGGCATTGTGGCAATGATTGTTATAGGGTCAGCGTGGCTGGCACTGAGGGGGTATTTTGGTTATTCGGGCTATAGGGGTATTGTGGCTGTTATTGTTATTGAAGCAACATGGCTGGCATTGTGTTCATGGTTATAGGATAATCTTGGCCAGCATTGGGGGCTATCCTTGCTATAGGGGCATTGTCGCTGACACTGGTAGAAATTGTGCACATTATAATAGGGTTATCTAGATTTGCACTGGTGGCATTGTCATTGTTATAGGGTCATCGTGGCTGGCATTGGGGGGATTGTGACTTACATTGGGGGCATTGTTTTAACACTGTTATGGAGTCACTGAAAGGGCGGATTCCCACGTAGACTAAATGCTGTGGAAGTTTCGCAACAGAAATCTCTGCTGAAATTCTGTAGCATTTACAGTAGCAGCAAAGTGGATGAGATTAAGAAAATGTCATGCCCACGCTGCGGAAAAAAAGACCGCAGTGTAAACATTAATAAAATGACTTGTGGATTTTAAATCCATGTCAATTTATGCAGCATTTTCGTTGATTTTCTGTTGCGGGTTTGCAAAGCGCGCAACAGAAAGCCAAGTGTTGCGACTTTTGCAAAAATCGCAACTCAGGAAAAAAAATAAATCATACTTACCCAGAAGGCCCTCCTTCTTCCTGCAGTCCGGCCTCCTGGGATGATGTTGCATTCCATGTGACCGCTGCAGCCAATCACAGGCTACAGCGACACATGACCTGCATCGTCATCTTAGGAGGCCGGACTACGCGCACAAAAAAGGGAGGGAGTAAGTATGGACGTTTTTAAAAAATATTCCATTCGTAAAACATTCCGAAATTCAGTTTGAAAAATCGCGTTGTGGTGCAGTTTTTCAGACGGAAGGTGCTGCTGGTTCCAGGTTGGATATGTTGCGCAGTTTTTACGCAGCGTATCCGACCCGTAGGAACCCGGCATTAGACTGGAAACTCTTGCGACTCATGAGCATATCTGCTATATTATACACTATATTAATAATACAACTATCCCAATGAATCATTGGACATCCAACTAAAGGGTTAACACTGCCAGTTTTTAGACAATGACCATTCTTTTCAATAATATAATTGGGCCTTTGAATAACAGAGAAGATTATGCAACAAGGCGCAGCTTCCAGAAATTCTATTCTATGGCGAAACTTTGGGAATGAGAGCAGGGGTCGACTTCATTAAGGAGCCTCGTCGGTGCTGCCAGCATCAATTTGTAGGGGCCGGCCGCGGGGGATTCAGCACAAACATATTACATGTTTATGCTTTGTTGCAATGAATTGTTTCGGCATTTCCCGTAGCGTCTCATATGGAGAAGGTCGCTTTTAATCATTTTATTAAAAAAGGAATTAAAGGTCAAAAGGCCTCGTTCCAACAGCCCTTCATTTCCTGCTCAAGCTCCAATTAATGTTCATAAAAGTGCTCAGAGCCAGACAAGAAAGCCGCAGTTAAGCCGGTGCCTATCAGAGCCAGTCTGTCCGCGGCCCATCACGCAGTCCCACCAGATTAGACCTGAGCCGCTTATAATGTCTCATAAACGAGCATCGATATTAAATCCGGCTCTGACTCGCATTACACTTGTTTATATGTGGCAGATACAAACACACCACCGGGGGCTTTTATATGTTTTGTAGGAAAAATGGCAAAAGTTTAGATAACATTTTTGCCTTCTTTCCTCACTGCTGTCAGTTTTCAGGGGGCGTGGCTTAGTTTGCAACATTGTATTTATTTTGCACCATTTATGCAACATTTGTGTTTCCAGCAACAGTTCCACTACAATGTATCGTCTATGATATCCATACATCTAGGGGTGAGCATGACATACGTGCAACCTGTGCAGCTGCTCAGGGGCCCAGTAAATCAGGGGGCCACTGTCACCTTAAAAGAAGCCTCCTGCTGTATATTAGATTGTATGTAAGGGACTGAGCTAATGAATTTCATGGCTCACAATTACTGGTGGATTATAGAGACATAAGAGATACTTAATTTGCTGAATTTTTCATTTAGAAAGAAAATAAACAAAAGAAATAAAGAAATAAAAATCAGCGCAAGTGTCCGAAGCCTAAAAATAAAAAATTCCCAAAAATTTCATAAGTAGTTAAAAATTATATTCAGCCATTTTTCTGGTATTTTTGGTTCTGGCAAAGCTGGGTGGCAACCAATATGGCCGCAATTACAACTTCCACATGGGTTGTCACCCAACTCTTCCAGACTCCTGAAGGGTCGCTCCTAGTTATGCAGCAGTACAGTAGTGTAGGGTTTATCTTCAAGTAAATTTGCCCTTCAGGGCTCTAGAAAAGTGGGGAACACCGTTCCAATTTATTCATAATCAAGCCAGCTGCATAATAATTTCTGCCCCTCCCCCATTAATTTCATTCCTGCTATCATATACTCTGCTTTCTCCCTACCGCCCGGATCAGGCCACCGCTGGAGGTGAATTTTGAAAGACTAATATCAACACCATTAGTGAGACAAATTGGCTGCAGCACAGGAGTCCGTTCCCGGATTTCTGCGTACAGTATATAAAATCCAGACAGTGCCGTTATTATTCCCGGGATCCATTAGACTTACACAAAAAGGGTAATTTTATGAAGGAAAGATTAATAATCCTCCCTGGCTCCGATATTTCCTGAGATGTCTTTCCCTTAAGGAAGCCGTGAATATTATGTTTATTGCGAGCTGCCATCGCTGCGTTTTATACCTGCAGACTTACAGCTGGCAAGTGACCTGTCAGCCGCCGCCACTGCCGCCGCCGCTCGCCCCATTACTGAGGGGTAATTAGATCCGATGTGATTTACAAACAGGAAACGTTCCAGATCTAATGAAGTTTCTGCTGATAATTAACAAGGTGAGAAAGAGGGAACCAGGGACACAACGAAATCCTCAGGAGCCACCCTGTAAATGATCAGGGCCCAGAACACGAGGAAACAATGTATCAAAGTGTCGCTTGTATTTAACTTTATTTACTGTCACCTTAAGCGATCAGGAGCCCAAAACAGGAGGAAAATTACCCTTACCCCCTCTCCTCCAAAATACACTCAGGAGAGTATAGACCGGCCACATAAATCAGCTGCACTTCTCCCAATAACACATTCACCTCTGTATTTACCCCAGTACACAGTTCCTGCGAGAGTTTCCCATTATATAGTGCCTCTTGCCCCCATATACAGTGTCCAGACATAGTATGCCCTAATAAACACTGCCCCAGCTAGAGAGTGCCCCTATATATAGTGCCCCACTATACAGTGCCCCAAAAGAAGAGTGCCCTTATATACAGTGCCCAAACAGTTTCCCCATATACAGTGCCCCAGACATAGTGCCCCTATTTACAGTGTCACAGATATAGTATGCCCCAATATACAGTGCCCCAGACAGTGTCTTTATATACACTGCCGAAGCCAGAGAGTGCCCCTATATACAGTGCCCCAGACATAGTACCCTTATATACACTTCACATGTTAGAATATTTCACAAATCTGCAAACAATATGAAATAACTTTGAACTATGATATATTTTATACTCCAGTCACATCCAGAGCAGCATTCTGCTGATATCCTGTTTTAATGCAGGGCAGAGCTCTGAATGCAGCTCTGGATGTGACTGGTGTAAAATACATAATGAAACTAAAGCTTAATTTACAGAAAAACGGAAACCCCCTTTAAGTGGCTGCCATAGTCATCAGAGACTCATACCATTAAGAGCAACTTTGGAGTGCTCGGTTCTGCAGTCATAGCGAGTCATATATTTCCAAGTAGCCTGATAGTTGCTCCTCGGTTCCTCTGGAGTCATTGTCCAGCCCTGACATAAAAGCAATTTTGAGTGCAATTGGCCTTTAAATTTCCCAGGCTTCTTCATTTCTAATGTCCTGCCCCCCAGAAAGTGAGACAGTTCTTATAAAGTACCTGTCATCTGTTGCCGCATCCTCCATACAGTTAGCAGTGGGCAGCGGTAGCCCCCATGCTGGCAGTGACGCTGACCCTCTCATGTTAAAGTAATTAGGGAAAATGTGTGATTTCATTTTGGTTTGGAAGGAGATCCAACGCTGCGCTCCCAGAGGGTTATCCACAGATGCCTTTTACATCGGTCAGGCTATCATTAAAGACTATGGGGTCATAAAGTATTTGCATTAAAAACTTGCACTTACAGCAGGAAAAGAGCTGAGGGGTATTGGAAATGTAAAAAAAAATATTATCTACAGTGCTAGGAACTCTAGTCTTATATTTGTGTCATTAGGCTGTTAGTAAGAGATGGAAATTCTGCAGCTATAATATAGTAAAATATACAGTGGCCATATAACAGTGCCATACATTGCCAAGAAAATACCCTCATGCAATGTCCAAATAAAGGAGCATGGCCATAACCAAATAGCAGAAACATGTAGTGTCCATTTAGCAGAGCCATACAGTATCCAAATAACAGCCATTGGGCGCCAAACTAATAGAGCCATACAGTGCTGAACTAATAGAGCCATACAGTGCCCAAATAACAGAGCCATGGAGTGCCAAACTGATAGAGCCGTACAGTGCTGAACTAAAAGTGCTGTACATAGCCCAAATAACAGAAACATGGAGTGCCAAACTGATAGAGCCGTACAGTGCTGAACTAATAGAGCCATACAGTGCCCAGCTAAGCGACCAATACAGTGCTAAACTTATAGAACCATACATTGCCCAAATAACATAGCCATAGAGTGCTAAACTAATAGAGCCATACAGTGCCAAAAGAACAGAGTAATACAGTGCCCACATAACAGAGCCATTCAGTGCCCAACCGACAGAGCCAAACAGTGCTGAGCTAATAGAGCCATAGAATGCCCAACTAACAGTGCCATACCGTGCCCAAATAACAGGGTCAAAGAGTGCCAAACCAAATAGAGCCATACAGTGCCAAAAAGCAGAACCAAACAGTGCCCACATAACAGAACCATACAGTGCCCAACTGGCAGAGCCATACAGTGCTGAACTAATAGAGCCATATAATGCCCAACTAACAGAGCCATAGAATGCCAAACTAATAGAGCCATACAGTGCACATATAACATAACCATGCGGTGCCCAACTGACAGAGCCATACAGTGCTGAACTAATGGAGGAATAGAGTGCCAAAATAACAGAGCCATAGAGTGTCCAAATAACAGCCATAGAATGTCAAAATAATGTGCCAAAATAACAGAACCATGCAGTGGCCAAATAACAGAGCCATAGAGGGCCAAAATAATAGAGCCATACAGTGCCAAAATAACACAACCATACAGTGCCCAACTGACAGGGCCATACAGTGCCCAAATAACAGCACCATATAGTGCCAAATTAACTAAGTGCGCAACTAACAAAGCCATGTGGTGTCCAACTAAAAGAGACATATATTGGGTTCTGCCAATGCAGCTGCAGCAAGGATCTGTTAACCTGTGCGGGGAAATGCTACATGACAATTGCCCCTTTTTGCCTCTCCTTTTATCCAGCCCTGATTTCATATAATATATTGTCAGATAATGTATATAATCAAGGGGAAACTAAACCTAAAGTATATCTTATGTATCTGAAGTGAAATACAATCTATTATTTTCTGTTATCAGCCATTTCAGGTCAGCGAAAGATATACTATATGCAATCTAGATCCCAAATACAGTCCTGGGCATGAGACCTTGTCTTGTGTTGTTAAAGGGTGCCGGATTATCAGTATTCCTGGATTAACAGATTCTGGATTAAAGGAATTTCCCTGTACATAATGTATAATCTTATAACTAGTGCTGCGGTGTTATCTACTCGTATAGACATTAGGGTCAATGGCCCTTTAAAAAAAAAAAACGCAAAATCCATAATTCCGGAGGTGTGCGCTCCGCTGCTGTAATGTCAGCCATAAAACTGTAGATTACAGACCTCCAACTGAGAATAAACAAAACCGACACGTATGGAGCGTAGCGCGCAGGAGACATGACATCACGCCGGCCAACGCTTTATACACTTGTTGACAGTGGACGCTCTCTATTTACAGTAGTTTAAGCCGGTCCCTTGCGCAAGACATTCCAGATTTACTTTTCAAATATTCTTCCTCCACATGCAGACCATATACATTAAGCTTTCACCTAAAAAAATGGATGACCACCTTTAACGGTGGCCTTACAGCGCACATACGAGTGGTCACTCAGCTTTTCACAGACCCTGCACGTTATATAAATCCACATTTCTATACATAGCTGCATTGCTTCCTCTCTTTTGCTCCTCTGCCTGTGTAGCTGTCAGTCTTTACCGCTTTCTAGCATTCTATTCAAGAACCAGGCAGATCAGGATGAACATGTTTCATCAATATAGCTTTGATGTAAACTGTCTGTCCATAGAAAGAGAAAAACCTGGGACCATTTGTATTGAGGGGCTGCTAGAGAGGAAGGGCCAGATGTTCTTTAAGCCTCAGATGCTGCAGTCTTCATCTCCTCTCAGGTCTTGGGTCACCTAATATTATAATCTACACTTGTTTGTTTGCTTAGTGTCTGAATACGGACGAGGGCGATCAGTATAATTAGATTTTAAGGAAAACATTCAGCATAGAACAAGTTGTGCAGAGGATCTATGGCATGAAAACATCCCTCGCTGCACAGATTTTGATGACTTTTTAATCCCAGATACGTAGAATCACTAATCCTTGACCTTAAATTCCCGCAGAACATCGCATCATAGCAGAACGGTTTATTTTGCTTATTATTTGGGTTTATCTATAGTTTGTTATGATCTCAAATGAATACATGTGAATGAAGGGTTGTCACAGCCCCGCCCCCCTCATAGTGACATCATCGGGTATTGTTAAACTGTTGCCCATTTCTGATTACGATTTGTTTCTGGTTGTTTTTCTTAACAGAACGCAGCAAATAATATCAATTATATGAAAATCACATTTTATATAAGATCGATTAAAACATATGTAAATCATACAGGGGGCTCCTTCGCTCTGGACCCACTTTCTTAGCCAGAGCAAAGAGTTTATAACATGGCACGGCTCTTGCTCGTGTTGGCCATTCATTTGAATAGAGCAGTTTTTGGGGCTGGCATATTTGTAATAAAAATTCTCTTGATGAGACAACTTATTTAGAATAACTTATTACCTTTACTTAGTTCTGGGAGAATACAATCTCAGCTCTGCTACATCAGTGTTTATTTATATATATATATATACTATAGTAACACTTTTTTGTGCGCTTGTAATGCTCTTTATCTCCAATAGGGAGCACTGTAAGAAATATGAGCCAAGTCATACATTTGATCAGAGAGTTTCTCACCTATAACCTGGGCGCTGAAGAGTGGGGGTGCATCTATTGTTAAGCAATGCCCTTCCATGATTTTCATGAAATTTTTGGACATCTTGTGGCTACTCACAATACTATAGATAACAATGCACCCCTTCCCCCCTTATTGCTTATTTTCACCTGATCGTGGCCTTATGAACCATAGGGGAGTTAAAAGGAAACAGGGCAATTACTGGTTGTGACAAAGCAGCGACATGAGAAGCCATAAAAGCGCCAGAAAGACAAATGTAATTGAATCCATTATTGTAAATCTGCTGTTAAATCTTTCTCTTGTGTAACATGAGGTTTGTATAGTGACAGTATAAGATTCTCATCACGTCCTCTGTCCTTTCTAACACTCGAGAGACCAACAACTTCAACTCTAGAAGGTTCCACTGGTAGATGGAAATCCTGCTGCATCTACGAATGTTTATATGTATAAAATGAGGAACATTGAAAGGTTTAATTAAATGTACACTAAATATATAAATGTATTCACATTATTAAGAATATAAATATAATTTCCCTAAATTTACATATATATATATAAGACATCTCCAGTCTCCCTCAGTCTGTGTGCGATAGAAACAGGTACAAAAGTAAATCTGAAGATGCAGAGCTGTAGAGTGAAGGTGAATATAACTACTATAATACTGCTCCTATATACAAGAATATAACTACTATAATGCTGCCCCCTATATACAAGAATATAACTACTATAATACTGCCCCCTATATACAAGAATATAACTACTATAATACTGCCCCTATATACAAGAATATAACTACTATAATACTGCCTCCTATATACAAGAATATAACTACTATAATACCTCCCCCTATATACAAGAATATAACTACTATAATACTGCCCCTATATACAAGAATATAACTACTATAATACTGCCTCCTATATACAAGAATATAACTACTATAATACTGCCCCTATATACAAGAATATAACTACTATAATGCTGCTCCTATATACAAGAATATAACTACTATAATACTGCCCCCTATATACAAGAATATAACTACTATAGTACTGCCTCCTATATACAAGAATATAACTACTATAAGGGCATGACCACACATGGCGGAATTCCTCCGCAACTGTCCGCATCAATGCCGCACAGAATCTGCGTTGCAGATTCTGCAGCGGATCTGCACAAAATGTGCAGAAAATTGATGCGGACTGGCCGCTGCGGACTGCAGGAAAAGTGCTTCTCTTCTCCCTATTCAGTGCAGGATAGAGAGAAGGGACAGCACTTTCCCTAGTGAAAGTCAAAGAAATTCATACTTACCGCCCGTTGTCTTGGTGACGCGTCCCTCTTTCGGCATCCGGCCCGACCTCCCTGGATGACGCTCCAGTCCATGTGACCGCTGCAGCCTGTGCTTGGCCTGTGATTGGCTGCAGCCGTCACTTACACTGAAACGTCATCCTGGGAGGCCGGACTGGAGACAGACGCAGGGAGTTCTCGGTAAGTAT
The DNA here is from genome assembly GCF_050947455.1 of Rhinoderma darwinii. NCBI lineage: Eukaryota > Metazoa > Chordata > Amphibia > Anura > Rhinodermatidae > Rhinoderma > Rhinoderma darwinii. The sequence continues at coordinate 7,692,652 of NC_134693.1, forward strand.
GAACTTATATTTTTTTTTACAGATACATGTATATTGAGATCGGTAGTCACTGTCCCGGGTGCAGAAACAGTTACTGCCGATCGCGTAACTCTTTCAGCACCCTGGACAGTGACTATTTACAGACGTCTCCTAGCAACGCTCCCGTCATTACGGGAGCCCCATTGACTTCCTCAGTCTGGCTGTAGACCTAGAAATACATAGGTCCAGCCAGAATGAAGAAATGTCATGGTAGTAAAAACAATACGCTCCGCAGCACACATAAGATCTGCGGACTTCATTGCGGAATTTTGACTCTCCATTGAAGTCAATGGAGAAATTCCGCCATGAGTCCGCAACCAGTCCGCCACTGCTCCGCAACAGACAGAGCATGCTGCGGACACCAAATTCCGCTCCGCAGCCTATGCTCCGCAGCGGAATTGTACGCATCGTGTAAACGAACACTGCTAAATTAAAGTGAAAGTCAATGGAGAAACGGCTCCGCTGCGGATTAACGCTGCGGAGTGTCCGCAGCGGAATTTAAGTGAAATTCCGCTATGTGTGAACCCGCCCTAATACTGCCCCTATATACAAGAATATAACTACTATAATGCTGCCCCCTATATACAAGAATATAACTACTATAATACTGCCCCCTATATACAAGAATATAACTACTATGATGCTGCCCCCTATATACAAGAATATAACTACTATAATGCTGCCCCCTATATACAAGAATATAACTACTATAATACTGCCTCCTATATACAAGAATATAACTACTATAATACTGCCCCTATATACAAGAATATAACTACTATAATGCTGCCCCCTATATACAAGAATATAACTACTATAATACTGCCCCCTATATACAAGAATATAACTACTATAATACTGCTCCTATATACAAGAATATAACTACTATAATACTGCCCGCTATGTACAAGAATATAACTACTATAATACTGCTCCTATATACAAGAATATAACTACTATAATACTGCCTCTATATACAAGAATATAACTACTATAATACTGCCCCTATATACAAGAATATAACTACTATAATACTGCTTCCTATATACAAGAATATAACTACTATAATACTGCCTCCTATATACAAGAATATAACGACCATAATACTGCTCCTATATACAAGAATATAACTACTATAATACTGCCCCCTATGTACAAGAATATAACTACTATAATACTGCTCCTATATACAAGAATATAACTACTATAATACTGCCCCCTATATACCAGAATATAACTACTATAATACTGCTCCTATATACAAGAATATAACTACTATATTACTGCCCCATATATACAAGAATATAACTACTATAACACTGCCCCCTATATACAAGAATAAAACTACTATATTACTGCCCCCTATATACAAGAATATAATTACTATAATACTGCCCGCTATGTACAAGAATATATCTACTATAATACTGCTCCTATATACAAGAATATAACTACTATAATACTGCTCCTATATACAAGAATATAACTACTATAATACTGCCCCTATATACAAGAATATAACTACTATAATACTGCTCCTATACACAAGAATATAACTACTATAATACTGCCCCTATATACAAGAATATAACTACTATAATACTGCTCCTATATACAAGAATATAACTACTATAATACTGCTCCTATATACAAGAATATAACTGCTATAATACTGCCCCTATATACAAGAATATAACTACTATAATAATGCTCCTATATACAAGAATATAACTACTATAAGGGCATGACCACACATGGCGGAATTCCTCCGCAACTGTCCGCATCAATGCCGCACCTAATCCGGGTTGCGGATTACGGCTGCGGATCTGCACAAAATGTGCAGAAAATTGATGCGGACTAGCTGCTGCGGACTGCGGGAAAAGTGCTTCCCTTCTCCCTATCAGTGCAGGATAGAGAGAAGGGACAGCACTTTCCCTAGTGAAAGTAAAAGAAATTCATACTTACCGCCCGTTGTCTTTATGACGCGTCCCTCCTTCGGCATCCAGCCCGACCTCCCTGGATGACGCGCCAGTCCATGTGACCGCTGCAGCCTGTGCTTGGCCTGTGATTGGCTGCAGCCGTCACTTACACTGAAACGTCATCCTGGGAGGCCGGACTGGAGACAGAAACAGGGAGTTCTCGGTAAGTACGAACTTCATTTTTTTTTACAGATACATGTATATTGGGATCGGTAGTCACTGTCCCGGGTGCAGAAACAGTTACTGCCGATCGCGTAACTCTTTCAGCACCCTGGACAGTGACTATTTACTGACGTCTCCTAGCAACGCTCCCGTCATTACGGGAGCCCCATTGACTTCCTCAGTCTGGCTGTAGACCTAGAAATACATAGGTCCAGCCAGAATGAAGAAATGTCAAGTAAAAAAAGCAAGACGCATCCGCAGCACACATGACATGTGCATGACAGCTGCGGACTTCATTGCGGAACTTTGAATCTCCATTGAAGTCAATGGAGAAATTCCGCCATGAGTCCGCCACTGCTCCGCAACAGACAGAGCATGCTGCGGACACCAAATTCCGCTCCGCAGCCTATGCTCCGCAGCGGAATTGTACGCATCGTGTAAACGAACACTGCTAAATTAAAGTGAAAGTCAATGTAGAAACGGCTCCGCTGCGGATTAACGCTGCGGAGTGTCCGCAGCGGAATTTAAGTGCAATTCCGCCATGTGTGAACCCGCCCTAATACTGCCCCTATATACAAGAATATAACTACTATAATACTGCCCCTATATACAAGAATATAACTACTATAATACTGCCCGCTATGTACAAGAATATAACTACTATAATACTGCTCCTATATACAAGAATATAACTACTATAATACTGCCCCCTATGTACAAGAATATAACTACTATAATACTGCTCCTATATACAAGAATATAACTACTATAATACTGCCCCCTATATACCAGAATATAACTACTATAATACTGCTCCTATATACAAGAATATAACTACTATAATACTGCCTCCTATATACAAGAATATAACTACTATATTACTGCCCCATATATACAAGAATATAACTACTATAATACTGCCCCTATATACAAGAATATAACTACTATAATACTGCTCCTATATACAAGAATATAACTACTATAATACTGCTCCTATATACAAGAATATAACTAATATAAGGCTATGTTCACACGGAGTATTTTGGGGGAGGAATATCTGCCTCAAAATTCCGTTTGGAACTTTGAGGCAGATATTCCTCTCCCTGCACGCCGATTTTCGCGGCAATTATCGCGCCGTTTTTCGCCCGCGGCCATTGAGCGCCGCGGGCATAAAACAGCGAGAAATACGCTTTCTCCTGCCTCCCATTGAAGTCAATGGGAGGTCGGAGGCGGAAGCGCCCGAAGATAGGGCATGTCGCTTCTTTTTCCCGCGAGGCAGTTTTACTGCTCGCGGGAAAAAGACGCCGACGCCTCCCATTGAAATCAATGGGAGGCGTTCTCGGGCCGTTTCTGCCGAGTTTCGCGACGCGGTTTCCGCGTCAAAAAAGTCGGCAAAATACCCCGTGTGAACATAGCCTAATACTGCCCCCTATATACAAGAATATAACTACTATAATACTGCCCCCTATATACCAGAATATAACTACTAAAATACTGCTGCTATATACAAGAATATAACTACTATATTACTGCCCCCTATATACAAGAATATAACTACTATAATACTGCCCCTATATACAAGAATATAACTACTATAATACTGCCCCTATATACAAGAATATAACTACTATAATACTGCTCTCTTTATACAAGAATATAACTACTATAATACTGCCCCTATATACAAGAATATAACGACTATAATACTACCCTTATATACAAGAATATAACTACTATAATACTGCCCCCTATATACAAGAATATAACTACTATAATACTGCCCCTATATACAAGAATATAACTACTATAATACTGCCCCCTATATACAAGACTATAACTACTATACTACTGCTCCTATATACAAGAGTATAACTACTATAATACTGCCCCCTATGTACAAGAATATAACTACTATAATACTGCCCCTATATACAAGAATATAACTACTATAATACTGCTCCTATATACAAGAATATAACTACTATAATACTGCTCCCTATATACAAGAATATAACTACTATAATACTGCCCCTATATACAAGAATATAACTACTATAATACTGCTCCTATATACAAGAATATAACTACTATAATACTGCCCCCTATATACAAGAATATAACTACTATAATACTGCCACTATATACAAGAATATAACTACTATAATACTGCCCCTATATACAAGAATATAACCAGTATAATACTGCCCCTATATACAAGAATATAACTACTATAATACAGCTCCTATATACAAGAATATAACTACTATAATACTGTCCCCTATGTACAAGAATATAACTACTATAATACAGCTCCTATATACAAGAATATAACTACTATAATACTGCCCCCTATGTACAAGAATATAATTACTATAATACTGCCCCCTATGTACAAGAATATAACTACTATAATACTACTCCTATATACAAGAATATAACTACTATAATACTGCCCATATATACAAGAATATAACTACTATAATACAGCTCCTATATACAAGAATATAACTACTATAATACAGCTCCTATATACAAGAATATAACTACTATAATACAGCTCCTATATACAAGAATATAACTACTATAATACTGCCCCCTATGTACAAGAATATAACTACTATAATACTACCCCCAATATACAAGAATATAACTACTATAATACTGCCCCCTATGTACAAGAATATAACTACTATAATACTACTCCTATATACAAGAATATAACTACTATAATACTGCACCTATATACAAGAATATAACTACTATAATACTGCACCTATATACAAGAATATAACTACTATAATACTGCCCCTATATACAAGAATATAACTACTATAATACTGCTCCTATATACAAGAATATAACTACTACAATACTGCTCCTATATACAAGAATATAACTACTATAATACTGCCTGCTATGTACAAGAATATAACTACTATAATACTGCCCCTATATACAAGAATATAACTACTATAATACTGCCCCCTATATACAAGAATATAACTACTATAATACTGCCCCTATATACAAGAATATAACTACTATAATACTGCCCCTATATACAAGAATATAACTACTATAATACTGCCCCCTATATACAAGAATATAACTACTATAATACTGCCCCCTATATACAAGAATATAACTACTATAATACTGCCCCTATATACAAGAATATAACTACTATAATACTGCCCCTATATACAAGAATATAACTACTATAATACTGCCCCCTATATACAAGAATATAACTACTATAATACTGCCCCTATGCACAAGAATATAACTACTATAATACTGCTCCTATATACAATAATATAACTACTATAATACTGCTCCTATATACAAGAATATAACTACTATAATACTGCTCATATATACAAGAATATAACTACTATATTACTGCTCCTATATACAAGAATATAACTACTATAATACTGCTCCTATATACAAGAATATAACTACTATAATACTGCCCCTATACACAAGAATATAACTACTATAATACAGCTCCTATATACAAGAATATAACTACTATAATACAGCTCCTATATACAAGAATATAACTACTATAATACAGCTCCTATATACAAGAATATAACTACTATAATACTGCCCCCTATGTACAAGAATATAACTACTATAATACTACCCCCAATATACAAGAATATAACTACTATAATACTGCCCCCTATGTACAAGAATATAACTACTATAATACTACTCCTATACACAAGAATATAACTACTATAATACTGCACCTATATACAAGAATATAACTACTATAATACTGCTCCTATATACAAGAATATAACTACTACAATACTGCTCCTATATACAAGAATATAACTACTATAATACTGCCTGCTATGTACAAGAATATAACTACTATAATACTGCCCCTATATACAAGAATATAACTACTATAATACTGCCCCCTATATACAAGAATATAACTACTATAATACTGCCCCTATATACAAGAATATAACTACTATAATACTGCCCCTATATACAAGAATATAACTACTATAATACTGCCCCCTATATACAAGAATATAACTACTATAATACTGCCCCCTATATACAAGAATATAACTACTATAATACTGCCCCTATATACAAGAATATAACTACTATAATACTGCCCCTATATACAAGAATATAACTACTATAATACTGCCCCCTATATACAAGAATATAACTACTATAATACTGCCCCTATGCACAAGAATATAACTACTATAATACTGCTCCTATATACAATAATATAACTACTATAATACTGCTCCTATATACAAGAATATAACTACTATAATACTGCTCATATATACAAGAATATAACTACTATATTACTGCTCCTATATACAAGAATATAACTACTATAATACTGCTCCTATATACAAGAATATAACTACTATAATACTGCCCCTATACACAAGAATATAACTACTATAATACTGCTCCTATATACAAGAATATAACTACTATAATACTGCTCCTATATACAAGAATATAACTACTATAATACAGCTCCTATATACAAGAATATAACTACTATTATACTGCTCCTATATATACAAGAATATAACTACTATAATACTGCCCCCTATATACAAGAATATAACTACTATAATACTGCTCCCTATATACAAGAATATAACTACTATTATACTGCTCCTATATACAAGAATATAACTACTATAATACTGTCCCCTATGTACAAGAATATAACTACTATAATACAGCTCCTATATACAATAATATAACTACTATAATACTGCCCCCTATGTACAAGAATATAATTACTATAATACTGCCCCCTATGTACAAGAATATAACTACTATAATACTACTCCTATATACAAGAATATAACTACTATAATACTGCCCATATATACAAGAATATAACTTCTATAATACAGCTCCTATATACAAGAATATAACTACTATAATACAGCTCCTATATACAAGAATATAACTACTATAATACAGCTCCTATATACAAGAATATAACTACTATAATACTGCCCCCTATGTACAAGAATATAACTACTATAATACAGCTCCTATATACAAGAATATAACTACTATAATACTGCCCCCTATGTACAAGAATATAACTACTATAATACTACCCCCAATATACAAGAATATAACTACTATAATACTGCCCCCTATGTACAAGAATATAACTACTATAATACTACTCCTATATACAAGAATATAACTACTATAATACTGCACCTATATACAAGAATATAACTACTATAATACTGCACCTATATACAAGAATATAACTACTATAATACTGCCCCTATATACAAGAATATAACTACTATAATACTGCTCTTATATACAAGAATATAACTACTACAATACTGCTCCTATATACAAGAATATAACTACTATAATACTGCCTGCTATGTACAAGAATATAACTACTATAATACTGCCCCCTATATACAAGAATATAACTACTATAATACTGCCCCTAAATACAAGAATATAACTACTATAATACTGCCCCTAAATACAAGAATATAACTACTATAATACTGCCCCTATATACAAGAATATAACTACTATAATACTGCCCCCTATATACAAGAATATAACTACTATAATACTGCCCCCTATATACAAGAATATAACTACTATAATACTGCTCCCTATATACAAGAATATAACTACTATAATACTGGCCCTATATACAAGAATATAAATACTATAATACTGCACCCATATATACAAGAATATAACTACTATAATACTGGCCCTATATACAAGACTATAACTACTATAATACTACCCCCTATGTACAAGAATATAACTACTATAATACTGCTCCTATATACAAGAATGTAACTACTATAATACTGCCCCCTATATACAAGACTATAACTGCTATAATACTACCCCCTATGTACAAGAATATAACTACTATAATACTGCCCCTATATACAAGAATATAACTACTATAATACTGCCCCTATATACAAGAATATAACTACTATAATTCTGCCTCCTATATACAAGAATATAACTACTATAATACTGCCCTCTATATACAAGAATATAACGACTATAATACTGCTCCTATATACAAGAATATAACTATAATACTGCTCCTATATACAAGAATATAACTACTATAATACTGCCCCTATATACAAGAATATAACTACTATAATACTGCTCCCTATATACAAGAATATAACTACTATAATACTTGCCCTATATACAAGAATATAAATACTATAATACTGCCCCCATATATACAAGAATATAACTACTATAATACTGGCCCTATATACAAGAATATAACTACCATAATACTGCCCCTATATACAAGAATATAACTACTATAATACTGCCTCCTATATACAAGAATACAACTACTATAATACTGCCCCCTATATACAATAATATAACTACTATAATACTGCCCCTATATACAAGAATATAACTACTATAATACTGCCCCCTATATACAAGACTATAACTGCTATAATACTAACCCCTATGTACAAGAATATAACTACTATAATACTGCCCCTATATACAAGAATATAACTACTATAATACTGCCCCCTATATACAAGAATATAACTACTATAATACTGCCCCTATATACAAGAATATAACTACTATAATACTGCCCCTATATACAAGAATATAACTACTATAATTCTGCCTCCTATATACAAGAATATAACTACTATAATACTGCCCTCTATATACAAGAATATAACGACTATAATACTGCCCCCTATATACAAGAATATAACTACTATAATACTGCCCCCTATATACAAGAATATAACTATTATAATACTGCCCCTATATACAAGAATATAACTACTATAATACTGCCCCCTATATACAAGAATATGACTACTATAATACTGCCCCTATATACAAGAATATAACTACTATAATACTGCCCCCTATATATAAGAATATAACTACTATAATACTTCTCCTATATACAAGACTTTAACTGCTATAATACTGCCCCCTATGTACAAGAATATAACTACTATATTACCGCTCCTATATACAAGAATATAACTACTATAATACTGCCCCTATACACAAGAATATAACTACTATAATACTGCTCCTATATACAATAATATAACTACTATAATACTGCTCCTATATACAAGAATATAACTACTATAATACTGCTCATATATACAAGAATATAACTACTATATTACTGCTCCTATATACAAGAATATAACTACTATAATACTGCTCCTATATACAAGAATATAACTACTATAATACTGCCCCTATACACAAGAATATAACTACTATAATACTGCTCCTATATACAAGAATATAACTACTATAATACTGCTCCTATATACAAGAATATAACTACTATAATACAGCTCCTATATACAAGAATATAACTACTATTATACTGCTCCTATATATACAAGAATATAACTACTATAATACTGCCCCCTATATACAAGAATATAACTACTATAATACTGCTCCCTATATACAAGAATATAACTACTATTATACTGCTCCTATATACAAGAATATAACTACTATAATACTGCCCCCTATATACAAGAATATAACTACTATAATACTGCCCCCTATATACAAGAATACAACTACTATAATACTGCCCCCTATATACAAGAATATAACTACTATAATACTGCTCCTATATACAAGAATATAACTACTATAATACTGCCCCTATATACAAGAATATAACTACTATAATACTGCCCCTATATACAAGAATATAACTACTATATTACTGCTCCGATATACAAGGATATAACTACTATAATACTGCTCCTATATACAAGAATATAACTACTATAATACTGCTCCCTATATACAAGAATATAACTACTATAATACTGCTCCTATATACAAGAATATAACTACTATAATACTGCCCGCTATATACAAGAATATAACTACTATAATACTGCTCCTATATACAAGAATATAACTACTATAATACTGCCCCTATATACAAGAATATAACTACTATAATACTGCCCCTATATACAAGAATATAACTACTATAATACTGCCCCCTATATACAAGAATATAACTACTATAATACTGCCCCTATATACAAGAATATAACTACTATAATACTGCTCCTATATACAAGAATATAACTACTATAATACTGCTCCCTATATACAAGAATATAACCACTATATTACTGCCCACTCTTGCCTCTCCTGACAATATGGGTTTATACATTAACCATTTAGCTTCCTGTGTATAGATATCAGTTACAGCTCCTGTGAATTTTTTGGTGGACTTTTTGCAGGTGTTCTCCGACCACTTCCCCCGTCAGTAGAGGCATAAGGTGATTTTTTCTATAATATTCCTGTAATACAAAATAATACAGTTTGTAGAGGTCGGTGAAATGGAAAGAAATACATTCCTTGTGTGCATTACGGTTTCTTCATCGTCTGCACGAGGCCGTGGAGTAGAACAGACCTGCACAGCTCGCCATTAAACTGTCTGCACTTTCCTGTTTAAAGAAGCCCCCTCCTGGGCATTAGAAGACGGAGCCCCTCTGGGTCAGGATTCAGGAAGGAAGAGGTTTCTACGGTAACGAGTGCGGCCTACGAGCGAGGGAGTCTGTGAGCGCGATCACATCACTAAAAATGACAAGAACCTGCTCGCTGCATAATGTATAAAAACGACAAGAAACGGTTTATAATGAGGCCATTGATGAGCGGAGCGCCATTTACTGACTGACTGGTTTGTTTTCATACTGAGCGCATATAGTTCTCCCCGGGCACAACAGAAAATAAGCAATTAATGAGTCCATCAGACTGTATCACGAATGTATCATGTCAGCGCCTGGTCATCTGATTTTTTTTTTGCGGTTGAAACGTCCCAAACCGAAGATCCCGAAGCCAAATATCTGTCACCGAATGGGGAGGAAGCCAAACAGACAATATTATTAGTGTAAGAAATTTGGCAGATCAGCAAACTACTGTAAAATTTTATGTACTACAACACCCAGCAGGAACTCTGGCAGCTGCTCTGCCCGCATAATAACATGAGCAATTGTATGGCTTCCCCCATAGAAAAAAAAGTTAGGTTTACTTTTGGTGAAGCAACAGTAGAAAATTGCCCAAATGACAATTCACTATACAACCCTGCTACCCATAGAAGCTTTGTGGTTATAGAGCAAATTCAACAACCAATATGGTCACTATAACAGCCCCCACCAATAACCATAGACCCCCGTAAGAGTGCGGAGATCCAGTTGAGCCACTTCAAGGCCCAAAGATTCATTTAGGAGTCTAAGACATTTTTCTTATGGGAAACACTTTTTTTTTTTACCGCACTGTCTCTTTAAATATCGATTAACGTTTGTTATAGAAAGATGATACATTGTATTTGTACTGCTCTGTGCATTGCACATCATTACAGATGTACAATCATTGCTCTCTACTGCTATCTCCAGAGGACACGAGCCGCAGCGCTGCCTTACTGACTGTTTCTGGAGAAAATTGTCAGCGGTCAGAACCTTTGACTTTCTCATTCTCCCATTACACACAAGTGACATTTTTCTTTTTTCCGATTGTCCACTGTGAAATTCCATCTATTGTGTTATCAGACTGTGGATGAGAAGTCAACCGCTTATCAGCACGCATATCACTCCAGTGGCTAAATATGAGAGGTATATGGATCTGTCAAATCCTAGAAATGATTATAGATGCAAGAAATATGTAAAATTACAGTCCATATACAGATACAATCGACATAAACTGCACAGTCACTGTGTACTGATCCTGAGAGTTACATCCTGTGCTACACTGCAGAGCTGCACTCACTATTCTGCTGGTGGTGTCACTGTGTACATACATTACATTACTTATCCTGTACTGATCATGAGTTATATCCTGTATTATACTCCAGAGCTGCACTCACTATTCTGCTGGAGGAGTCACTGTGTATATACATTACATTACTTATCCTGTACTGATCCTGAGTTACATCCTGTATTATACTCCAGAGCTGCACTCACTATTCTGCTGGTTGAGTCCCTGTTTACATACATTACATTACTTATCCTGTACTGATCCTGAGAGTTACATCCTGTGCTACACTGCAGAGCTGCACTCACTATTCTGCTGGTGGAGTCACAGTGTACATACATTACATTACTTATCCTGTACTGATCCTGAGTTACATCCTGTATTATACTCCAGAGCTGCACTCCCTATTTTGCTGGTGGAGTCACTGTGTACATACATTACATTACTTATCCTATACTGCTCCTGAGTTACATACTGTATTATACTCCAGAGCTGCACTCACTATTCTGCTGGTGGAGTCACTCTGTACATACATTACTTATCCTGTAATGATCCTGAGTTATATCCTGTATTATACTCCAGATAGATCTGCACTCACTATTCTGCTGGTGGAGTCACTGTGTACATACATTACATTACTTATCCTGTACTGATCCTGAGTTACATCCTGTATTATACTCCAGTGCTGCACTCACTATTCTGCTGGTGGAGTCACTGTGTACATACATTACTTATCCTGTACTGATCCGTTATATCCTGTATTATACTCCAGAGCTGCACTCACTATTCTGCTGGTGGAGTCACTGTGTACATACATTACATTACTTATCCTGTACTGATCCTGAGTTACATCCTGTATTATACTCCAGAGCTGCACTCACTATTCTGCTGGTGGAGTCACTGTGTACATACATTACATTACTTATCCTGTACTGGTTCTGAGTTACATCCTGTATTATACTCCAGAGCTGCACTCACTATTCTGCTGGTGGAGTCACTGTGTACATACATTACATTACTTATCCTGTACTGATCCTGAGTTACATCCTGTATTATACTCCAGAGCTGCACTCACTATTCTGCTGGTGGAGTCACTGTGTACATACATTACATTACTTATCCTGTACTGGTTCTGAGTTACATCCTGTATTATACTTCAGAGCTGCACTCACTATTCTGCTGGTGGAGTCACTGTGTACATACATTACTTATCCTGTACTGATCCTGAGTTATATCCGCCTTACATCGGAGAGAGGGAACTACAAGTAAGAGGGGGTTGTAATTCTGTATAGCAGTGCCGTTGGGTGGGTTACTACCCCTATGTGTTCTATAATGGCAGTGGGTGTCACTCTTGGAAGTCTAGTACCTGGTAGAACAAGATCATATAAGAATATGTGAATATTACAGACTTTATGCAGGAGGACGATCCAGGGATTTATAGTTTGTTTCTTCCAAGCAGTAATATTTGCAAACAATTATAAAAATCGAATACAAAATCCCCACTGACTTCCATGTCAAATGCACAAGTCTCTGAGTGATGAATGCCATGCACAGAGCCAGGAACCCTGTTTGGGCATTATAACAGTCCGTGAATGTAAACTGTGTTCTAGGCAATTAAAGCCCAAACCATTGACAGTTTCCTTCCCTCTGGTTTTGTTCATTTGTAAATCTCCGATTCCTGTGAGTCTTTCTGTATTATGGACGGTCGGAGACGCATTTTCAACTCTCGTTGCTTTTAGACTTACAGAATTGAAGAAAGCAGCCGTGAATAATGTGTGCCCACTATGTGATTGACAGGGCAGGAGGGGGCATTGGGTGGATTACAGGCACAGTTTCCCGACACTACAGAATTTGCTATAGAAGGTGATGAATGATGTTACCTGAAGTCACTGTTTACAATAAAAACATTGCAGATGATCTGTGACCCGTAGATTATATGTATATTATTATATGACACTAAATACTAATATATAACACATACATACGCAAGCAGATTTGGATTTTACATGTGTTTTTTTTATGGATTACTGCCATATAGTTACATAGTTCGTACGGTTGAAAAAAGACACATGTAGTTCCCACATAATCCCATCAGACATGACCCATATAATACCCCTATATAATCTACATAATATTGCCATGAAGTGCCCACAGAATAAAGCCATACAATGTCCATATTACCACCATGCAGTGCCTGCATAGTAATACCCCCATAGATGTATACAAATATTGTCAAACTGTGGCACATATAACCACCATACAGTGCCGACATAATGCCCAATATTGTGCCCACAAAATATCACCAGGCAGGAGCCGCATAATACTGCCATACAGTATGAACATAACATTACCATATACTACCTTCATAATACCACTATACAGTATCTACATAACACAACCATACAGTACCCACATAAAAACACCATACAGTACCCACATAACAACAACATACAGTGCCCACAAAATAACACCATACAATGCCCACATCATAACACCAAACAGTGCCCTCTTAATAATACCATATAGTGCCCACATGATAATACCATATAGTTCCCACATAATCCCATCAGACATGACCCATATAATACCCCTATATAATCTACATAATATTGCCATGAAGTGCCCACAGAATAAAGCCATACAATGTCCATATTACCACCATGCAGTGCCTGCATAGTAATACCACCATAGATGTATAAAAATATTGTCAAACTGTGGCACATATAACCGCCATACAGTGCCGACATAATGCCCGATATTGTGCCCACAAAATATCACCAGGCAGGAGCTGCATAATACTGCCATACAGTATGAACATAACATTACCATATACTACCTTCATAATACCACTATACAGTATCTACATAACACAACCATACTGTACCCACATAAAAACACCATACAGTGTCCACTTAATAACAACATACAGTGCCCACAAAATAACACCATACAATGCCCACATATTAACACCAAACAGTGCCCTCTTAATAATACCATATAGTGCCCACATAATAATACCATATAGTGCCCACATAATAACACCATACAATGCCCACATAATAACACCATACAGTACCCATTTAATAATACCATAGAGTGCCCACATAATAACACCATACAATGCCCACATAATAACACCATGCAGTACCCATTTAATAATACCATATAGTGCCCACATAATAATACCATACAGTGCCCACATAATAACACCATACAATGCCCACATAAAAACACTATACAGTGCCCATATAATAATACTATATAGTGCCCACATAATAACACCATACAGTGCCCACTTAATAATACCACATAGTGCCCACATAATAGTAAAATACAGTACCTACATAATAAAACCATACAATGGCCAAATAATAACACCATTCAGTGCCCACACTATAACATCATACAGTGCCCAGATAATAAAACCATACAGTGCCCACATAATAATACCATACAGTGCCCACATAATAATACCATACATTGCCCACATAACACCAAATAGTGCACAAAAATAATACCATAGATTGCCCACATAATAACACCATAGAGTGCCCACATAATAACACCATACAGTGCAAAAAAAATAACACCATACAGTGCCCACATAATAATACTATACAGTTCCCACAAAATAACACCATACAGTTCCCACATAATAATACCATACAGTGCCCACATAATAATACTATACAGTGCCCAGATAATAAAACCATACAGTGCCCACATAATAATACCATACAGTGCCCACATAATAATACCATACATTGCCCACATAACACCAAATAGTGCACAAAAATAATACCATAGATTGCCCACATAATAACACCATAGAGTGCCCACATAATAACACCATACAGTGCAAAAAAAATAACACCATACAATGTCCACAAAATAACACCATACAGTGCTCACATAATAATACCATACAGTGCCCACATATTAATACGATACAATGGCCACAAAATAACATCGTACAGTGCCCACATAATAACTTCGTACAATCCCCAATTGCTGACACACAGAGCCCAATATAACACCATGGGGCAACCATCCATATCAAGAAGCCCATTCCACCGTTAGCTTTACTGTTCAAAAATCTTAAAGGCCTGTCATAGTTGGGTATGGGTGGCAGAGGCTACCCATATGGTGGAGGCCCCATTGCATTTGCCTCTTTGCTATAGCCACTGGTATCCTGTGCAATATAATTGTCAAGAGTCAGTAGGTTACAAGCTCCACGCATGTCTAGTTAAGATGCCATCCACCCTCCCCCTCACCTATTTCATAAGAAGACAGGTACAGCTTAGGGGCAGCTTCTGGTAGACCGCATTGGCATCTGTTTGCCTTTTGCATTAATAGATTACTTGGCCCGTCACCCTCTTTTCACAGCAGGAGGGAGATGCTTTGCAGTCAGTCATAATTTTACTGTAGGCTGTAAAATGAGGTGTTGTTTGTTTGGCCCGGGGTGCAACATAGTCTGTTTGGCCACTAGATGTCAGCACATAAAACTATGGGGCCCAACATGCCTTTTTTATGTAGCTGATTGTAATGATTCCCTAAAAGTGGAGTTTCCCTTTAAGATGCCACATTGTAGAAGATGAAAATATAAATACAAATAATAAGTGAGGTGGCGTGATTCTCCTTCCAGCGCGGCGCTCGTACATCTGGCTGCAACATGTTGTATTGTTTATTTGTGTGAACCGTGATTACTGCTGTTTGGGTGAGAGAAGCAGAAAATCTCCCCACTTTACAGAATGAAATATCATCTGTCAGCGCCGAAGTTATAATGAAGGATCTCTGAGTCTAAAATCAACATAAAATACCCAGAACCCAATAATAACAATACCAATAAAATCAAATTCTATCCAGACACTTCTTATATCTGATTCCGGGAAAGATGGGTGACAAACAAAATTGCCTCCATTACAGCTCTGGGAGGGGTTGTCACTCAGCTTTCCCAGAGATCTAAACAGCAAATCTGCCAAGATATCACTCAAACATCATGTGGTCATAGGTGCGGGAGCTGTAATGGCGGTCACATTGGTTATCACCCAGCTTTCCCAGATACAGATGCAACAAGGACAACTCCATCTCAGCAGCTGGGAAAGCTGGGTAATGAACTTTGCTGCAATGGCACCCAGCTTTTCCTGTTGAACGCCTGCTCCATACAAGACATTAGGGTGAGCGCCTGCTCCGTACAAGACATTAGGGTGAGCGCCTGCTCCATACAAGACATTAGGGTGAGCGCCTGCTCCGTACAAGACATTAGGGTGACTGCCTGCTCCATACAAGACATTAGGGTGAGCGCCTGCTCCATACAAGACATTAAGGTGAGTGCCTGCTCCATACAAGACATTAGGGTGAGCGCCTGCACCGTACAAGACATTAGGGTGAGCGCCTGCTCCGTACAAGACATTAGGGTGAACGCCTGCTCCATACAAGACATTAGGGTGAACGCCTGCTCCGTACAAGACATTAGGGTGACTGCCTGCTCCATACAAGACATTAGGGTGAGCGCCTGCTCCATACAAGACATTAAGGTGAGTGCCTGCTCCATACAAGACATTAGGGTGAGCGCCTGCACCGTACAAGACATTAGGGTGAGTGCCTGCTCCATACAAGACATTAGGGTGAGTGCCTGCTCCGTACAAGACATTAGGGTGAACGCCTGCTCTGTACAAGACATTAGGGTGAGCGCCTGCACCGTACAAGACATTGGGGTGAGTGCCTGCTCCATACAAGACATTAGGGTGAACGCCTGCTCTGTACAAGACATTAAGGTGAGTGCCTGCTCCATACAAGACATTAGGGTGAGCGCCTGCTCCATACAAGACATTAGGGTGAGCGCCTGCTCCGTACAAGACATTAGGGTGAACGCCTGCTCCGTACAAGACATTAGGGTGAGCGCCTGCTCCGTACAAGACATTAGGGTGAGCGCCTGCTCCGTACAAGACATTAGGGTGAGCGCCTGCTCCATACAAGACATTAGGGTGAGCGCCTGCTCCGTACAAGACATTAGGGTGACTGCCTGCTCCATACAAGACATTAGGGTGAGCGCCTGCTCCATACAAGACATTAAGGTGAGTGCCTGCTCCATACAAGACATTAGGGTGAGCGCCTGCACCGTACAAGACATTAGGGTGAGCGCCTGCTCCGTACAAGACATTAGGGTGAACGCCTGCTCCATACAATGAACTTTGCTGCAATGGCACCCAGCTTTTCCTGTTACAGATAAATGGATCATAACTTCCAGTAGAGGACGACCCAAGGATTTCTAATCACCTACTTTTTCTTTTATATCAGAAATTCTCTAACTTTTTGGGATTACAGTCAATTTATTAGAATATTGTTCTTAAAATGCGGGAGTGAATGTGCTGCAGGGTGAACGCCTGCTCTGTACAAGACATTAGGGTGAGTGCCTGCTCCATACAAGACATTAGGGTGAGCGCCTGCTCCATACAAGACATTAGGGTGAGCGCCTGCTCTGTACAAGACATTAGGGTGAGCGCCTGCTCTGTACAAGACATTAGGGTGAGCGCCTGCTCTGTACAAGACATTAGGGTGAGTGCCTGCTCCGTACAAGACATTAGGGTGAGCGCCTGCTCTGTACAAGACATTAGGGTGAGTGCCTGCTCCATACAAGACATTAGGGTGAACGCCTGCTCCATACAAGACATTAGGGTGAACGCCTGCTCCATACAAGACATTAGGGTGAGCGCCTGCTCTGTACAAGACATTAGGGTGAGTGCCTGCTCTGTACAAGACATTAGGGTGAGCGCCTGCTCTGTACAAGACATTAGGGTGAGCGCCTGCTCTGTACAAGACATTAGGGTGAGCGCCTGCTCCGTACAAGACATTAGGGTGAGCGCCTGCTCTGTACAAGACATTAGGGTGAACGCCTGCTCCATACAAGACATTAGGGTGAGCGCCTGCTCCGTACAAGACATTAGGGTGAACGCCTGCTCCGTACAAGACATTAGGGTGAGTGCCTGCTCCGTACAAGACATTAGGGTGAGCGCTTGCTCTGTACAAGACATTAGGGTGAACGCCTGCTCCATACAAGACATTAGGGTGAGCGCCTGCTCCGTACAAGACATTAGGGTGAACGCCTGCTCCGTACAAGACATTAGGGTGAACGCCTGCACCGTACAAGACATTAGGGTGAACGCCTGCTCTGTACAAGACATTAGGGTGAGTGCCTGCTCCATACAAGACATTAGGGTGAGTGCCTGCTCCATACAAGACATTAGGGTGAGCGCCTGCACCGTACAAGACATTAGGGTGAGCGCCTGCTCTGTACAAGACATTAGGGTGAACGCCTGCTCTGTACAAGACATTAGGGTGAGCGCCTGCTCCATACAAGACATTAGGGTGAGCGCCTGCTCCGTACAAGACATTAGGGTGAGCGCCTGCACCGTACAAGACATTAGGGTGAGCGCCTGCTCTGTACAAGACATTAGGGTGAGCGCCTGCTCCATACAAGACATTAGGGTGAGCGCCTGCTCCGTACAAGACATTAGGGTGAGCGCCTGCTCCGTACAAGACATTAGGGTGAGCGCCTGCCCCGTGCAGTGACCACAGCGAGGAATAATGTGGATGTACGGGGCACAGAGCAGCAGATGCCAGGGGGTGGCGACAAAGGATATAGATGCCCTTCACCTGCCCTTTCCTGGAAAATCCTAACCCTGGAACTGTCCCTGTATTTCCGAGAATTAACCAACTGCACAAAAATATTTATCTTTCTATGTCTTATGTTTGTAGCACAGTATCACACATGATAGGATTAGATACACAGCTCAACAGACAGTATCACACATGATAGGATTAGATACACAGCTCAGCAGACAGTATCACACATGATAGGATTAGATACACAGCTCAGCAGACAGTATCACACATGATAGGATTAGGTACACAGCTCAGCAGACAGTATCACACATGATAGGATTAGATACACAGCTCAGCAGACAGTATCACACATGATAGGATTAGGTACACAGCTCAGCAGACAGTATCACACATGATAGGATTAGATACACAGCTCAGCAGACAGTATCACACAAGATAGGATTAGATACAGAGCTCAGCAGACAGTATCACACATGGTAGGATTAGATACAGTGGCTCAGCAGACAGAATCACACATGATAGGATTAGATACAGTGGCTCAGCAGACAGTATCACACATGATAGGATTAGATACACAGCTCAGCAGACAGTATCACACATGATA
Source organism: Rhinoderma darwinii (assembly GCF_050947455.1). Taxonomy (NCBI): domain Eukaryota; kingdom Metazoa; phylum Chordata; class Amphibia; order Anura; family Rhinodermatidae; genus Rhinoderma; species Rhinoderma darwinii. Next base: position 7,712,878 of record NC_134693.1, read on the forward strand.
GGATTAGATACACAGCTCAGCAGACAGTATCACACAAGATAGGATTAGATACAGAGCTCAGCAGACAGTATCACACATGATAGGATTAGATACAGAGCTCAGCAGACAGTATCACACAAGATAGGATTAGATACACAGCTCAGCAGACAGTATCACACATGATAGGATTAGATACAGAGCTCAGCAGACAGTATCACACATGATAGGATTAGATACACAGCTCAGCAGACAGTATCACACATGATAGGATTAGATACAGAGCTCAGCAGACAGTATCACACATGATAGGATTAGATACACAGCTCAGCAGACAGTATCACACATGATAGGATTAGATACAGAGCTCAGCAGACAGTATCACACATGATAGGATTAGATACACAGCTCAGCAGACAGTATCACACAAGATAGGATTAGATACAGAGCTCAGCAGACAGTATCACACATGGTAGGATTAGATACAGTGGCTCAGCAGACAGTATCACACATGATAGGATTAGATACAGTGGCTCAGCAGACAGTATCACACATGATAGGATTAGATACACAGCTCAGCAGACAGTATCACACATGATAGGATTAGATACACAGCTCAGCAGACAGTATCACACAAGATAGGATTAGATACAGAGCTCAGCAGACAGTATCACACATGATAGGATTAGATACAGAGCTCAGCAGACAGTATCACACAAGATAGGATTAGATACACAGCTCAGCAGACAGTATCACACATGATAGGATTAGATACAGAGCTCAGCAGACAGTATCACACATGATAGGATTAGATACACAGCTCAGCAGACAGTATCACACATGATAGGATTAGATACAGAGCTCAGCAGACAGTATCACACATGATAGGATTAGATACACAGCTCAGCAGACAGTATCACACATGATAGGATTAGATACAGAGCTCAGCAGACAGTATCACACATGATAGGATTAGATACACAGCTCAGCAGACAGTATCACACATGATGTACCTTCACATCAATAGCCAATATCTAGCTCTACAGTTAAATACCATGTAGCATTTCCTATTCATTAGATTCAGTAAAATTCCATTAATCCGGCACCTGATAGTCCAGAATTGCTGTTTATCTGTCACGTTACAAAAGTCATTTCATGCTGAATTATCAGATTTTTTTCCCGATAGTCCAGCAGCGGCTCCGCAGCTTTGGGTTCATGGTTACTCAGTGGCCCCTCCATGGCCGATGATGAAGAGAAGTAGAGAGATCGCTATATAAACATTCATGTTCAGTGGTTCGACATTTCCAATAATACAAGGATGCCGGATTATTGGAATTCTGTATTTCTTAGGCCTCATGCACACAACGGTAGCCATGTGTGCAGCCGTGATTTTCTGGTCGGCCGGCCACGGAGTGACAGCCGCGAGCCGCCCTGCAAATCGCTGGCTGTGCACATGGCCATGGCCATTATTTTCAATGAGCCCGTCCGCAGAACACGGCCGTAATAAGACATGCCCGTTCTTTCTGCGGTCCGGGCTCCTGGGCCATGCACGGACTGTGAAAACCGCGGTCGTGTGCATGGCCCCATAGGAATGAATGGGGCCGCAATTCCTACGTGGATTTTCAGGGGGAATTGCGGCCGTAAAAGTCGCGTGCATGGGGCCTTACAAGCAGTAACCCCCAGGTAGTGGAATGTCTGTACTTCACACTCTCAGGATCAGAGGATTGATGATTCTCCGGTACCTGCATTGCCTCCCACATACTGACGCCTGGGGCCAGACATTCTTTATCAATGGTGAGTTTACATTTCTGGGATAGTTTAGGGCATGTTACATACTGGTAGCGTATACAGAAGCCGGCTGACAGCAGAGAACACAATCACTGTACACCTGGAGATCCGTGCCCCCCGCGCCTACCACTCTGCACGCACAATACGAGGATCTAAGTGTGGAGACACGTTTATAAAGAACAGAACCTGGAGAGCGCGTGTGTACCCCGTGGACTGGCGCTGCTTGTACAGACCATAGAAATGTCGCTCCCCTACACATTGTATGATGGTAAATAGAAGATGATACATTTGTTTGAATGTTACATTGTCTTAAAGAGGCTCTGTCACCACATTATAAGTGCCCTATCTCCTACCTAATGTGATCGGCGCCGTAATGTAGAGAACAGCAGTGTTTTTTATTTAGAAAAACGATACATTTTGGAGTTATGACCTATATTAGCTTTATGCTAATGAGTTTCTTAATGCCCAACTGGGCGTGTTTTTACTTTTTGACCAAGTGGGCGTTGTGGAGAGAAGTGTATAACGCTGACCAATCATGTACTCAGCACATAGTGATCTCGCGAGATTATGCTTGCTGTGCTGTCATCAAGTCCCACAAAACGTTACCGAAGTGTCTGGATTCTAAATACACATCATGTCCTGGCTGGAAGGAACGTCTATTCACTGTCAGGACACTTCAGTAACGTTAATGTGTGAGTATGTGACAGCACATAGTGATCTAGCAAGATCACTTTGTGCTGAGTACATGAATGGAGAGAAGTGTATGATGCTGATTGGTCGCGGATTGGTCGCTGATTGGTCAGCGTCATACACTTCTCTCCACAACGCCCACTTGGTCATATAGTAAAACACGCCCAGTTGTCCATTAAGAAACTCATTAGCATAAAGCTAAAATAGGTCATAACTCCGTCAAAATTGATCGTTTTTATAAATAAAAAACATTGCTGTCACCTACATTACAGCGCCAATCACATCATGTACAAGAGAGGCCACTTATAATGCGGTGACAGAGCCGCTTTAAAGAGATATACACCACATAATCTGAAAAAATCTGTGATATCTTTCCAAGCCATGTACTTATCTGCGCTGAATGAACATGGTCGAGAATTGAGGCAAACAAATGAATAGTACAAGAGGGCTTGAAAACTAGACTCATATGCCCCGTGTAGCCAGGGCGTGAATCTACAGTCCGCTGCTTCTACCGGGATAGCGCTGAGGAGAAAGCTCTGACGCGGGCGGTGTGAGTGTCCCCGGCTTCCCAGCAACCTGCTCCCTGATAGCCCAACCAATTGGTTCGGCTTCTGTGCATGTGATCACCATGATTAGCGAATCATGGTGATCTCTGAAAAGTTTGTTTGTAAACAAACTTTTCATGCTTGTCCTCTCCTCTCACCCTCCTTCATTCTGTCACAGTGTTTCAGAGAGAAGGAGACTGATTGAGAGAAGGCAAGAGAAAAGTGTATTTTATATCTATCTATCTATCTATCCCATATCTATCTATCTATCTATCTATCTATCCCATATCTATCTATCTATCTATCTATCTATCTATCTATCTATCTATCTATCTATCTATCTATCTATCTATCTATCTATCTATCATCTATCTATCTATCTATCTCATATCTATCTATCTATCTATCTATCTATCTATCTATCTATCTATCTATCTATCTATCTATCTATCTATCTATCTATCTATCTATCTATCTATCTATCTATCTATCTCATATCTATCTATCTATCTATCTATCTATCTATCTATCTATCTATCTATCTATCTATCTATCTATCTATCTATCTATCTATCTATCTATCTATCTATCTATCTATCTATCTCATATCTATCTATCTCATATCTATCTATCTCATATCTATCTATCTATCTATCTATCTATCTATCTATCTATCTATCTATCTATCTATCTATCTATCTATCTATCTATCTATCTATCTATCTATCTATCTACACACACACACACACACACACACACACACACACACACACACACACACACACACACACACACACACACATTTACAGAGTATACAGAAAGTATATACTTTGTATTTGTATGCCCTGTGTCCATTAGTGTGGGAATAGGCAGGCAGGCATAATAGATAAGGCTATGTTCACACCTGCGTTGTGTCATCCCGTTGTTTGGCTCCATCAGAGGAGCAGAATAAGGGAATAACGGAACCAATGGACACCGCCGGTTGCCGATGGAACCCACTAACTTTACTAGGTTCCGTTGGCTTTCCTTTGTGGTGTCCGTGATTTTACCGGACACAAGAGCTGTTTTCTCCGGTAAACCCTGCCGGATCTGCGACTGAGGCCCCAAACGGAGCCTCTGATGCAGATGTGAATAGAGCCTTAGGCCCTGTTCACACTGAGTTTTTCCGCGCCTTCTTTCGTGGCGTCTTTTGTTCGCACCCATTGAGTGCCACGGACGAAAACGCCGCAAAATACGCTTTCTCTGCCTCCCATTGATGTCAATGGGAGGTCAGAGACGTAAATGCCCGAAGATAGTGCATGCCGCTTATTTTTCCCGCGAGCGTCTTTTTCCGCTCGTGGGAGAAACACGCCTCCGCCTCCCATTGAAATCAATGGGAGGCATTTTTGGACTTTTTTGGCATGTTTTCCGACGCGGTTTCCGCATCAAGAAACGTTTCAAAAAAACTCTGTGTGAACAGGGCCTTAGTTAGCTGAGTAACTCTAAAAAAAAAAAAATGGTTATCCAACATAGTTCAAAAGTTATAACGGTTTAGAAGAATGTTTGCCAAAACTTTAAATTTAGGCCTGGTCATTGAGGCATCGATGACCTTTGGTCCTGAACGGGTTAATCACTGTATAATAATCTTCTGCAACCTGTTTTAATTCCTCATCATTTTCAAGAACTCTGCTTGGTGTCAGCGAATTGGAACATTCTTGTTTACATCCAGAAGCTGAGAACCCGTGAAATATCTTTCATAGCTGAATGTTTGCTACATTTGGATCCAGTCTAGATAAACTCTCTGGACTCCAGGCGGATAAATTTTACCTGCACTGATACATTGTAACAAACTATCAGGACAGGAGAAAGATTTGTTCTGCTGATATATGGTGAATTGGTATCATGACAAATTGTTTAACTTAATTCAGTTCAAGAAAAGTTAAGGGTGGACACATCTGTAGGTCTGTAATGATTCTGGATGAAAAATGTTTCATATGATGTTTTAATTCACTGACAGCAAGCAGAAATCTTGGACATGGTGTGAAATTAAAACACAAAGTCTATTAAAAACTTGCAGATCTTTCTATGACATAAGACTGAACCGGAGAATTGGAAAGTTGACATAACGCACATACGTCCCACAGATTCTGGCATCCCCTGTCCGCCCAACTTTGCCAAAAATGCTGGTGGGACATGAAATCTGAAGACGTCGCGCACATTTATTATTTATCCGAAGGTGATTTCTAAGTAAACAGGTCAATCAGACCAAATGGTGTCCTTTGAAGATTCCGCAGAATAAATAACTCAGGGGATGATGTTTGCCGACCGTGTCCGGCTTCACGTGCTCAAAACACCCAGGAAACTCCGCGCTCCTGAACGATCAGTCAAGACTCTCCTGGACTTCAAAGCTGCGGATCCGGAGACTTCAGAAGAACCAAAAAGTTGCAGAGATTTGAGGGCAGTTTATCCCCCCTCCCCCTCCCCTCGGACAAAACGCGTCTGAATCTTCCTTTTCTGCTCTTTACAAGTTCAAACTCAAGTATTTTGACTTTTTCACATTTTCTTTCATTGCAATCCTCTATTAACCCAGGTGGGTCTCCTGTCTCTTGCAGGTAGACCCCCACTCCACACATATCATAGAGGGTGGTCTCCCGCTCAGGATCCCCTCGGGCAGCCAGAGTACAGACCCACCAAAAAAGGTCATCTCTCGGGTGTACCCAACCTATTCATCATTTAAATCTATGTAATACTGCACTTCTCCTACAGAGGCCACCACTGGGCCGATGGGGGTCAAAATTGAATTCCCCTATTTCACACATTAGGGCCAATTTTATAGGAGTTATACACCTACATATATCCTGAGCATCGCTTAAAAAGCAAGACGGAAAAAAAACTCCCCCAAATAAGACCAAAGGACTTCCGCGCTCCAAAAACATATTTTAATTTACCTCCTATGAAATTGGTAAGACCAGTTGCAAAAATCCATATATCAAACAGGCCAAATAGCCCAAAAAATGACAATCTTTATCAATCCATACATTCGGACAGGCAACCCCCATACAAATATATTTAATTCCTCATGCTTTTCAAGTTCTCTGCTTGCTGAAAATCATAAGGAACCTCCATTGTTTACTTCTAGTGGATACAATTTGCGCTGATCATGTGATGGACACACAGGTGCTCGGCTCGTTACAGTATGTTTATCACAGCTGTGTCTTGTAACGAGTTGCGCACCCGTGTGTCCATCACATGATCAGGACAAATTGTATCCACTGGAAGTAAACAATGAAGGTTCCTATTGAATGACAGTGAGCAGAGATCTTGAAAACTATGAGGAATTGATGCAGAAAGTATATTGGAAAATTGTATACCTTTTAATTAAACAAAAAAAACAAAACATTTATTTGCTAAAACCGGAATATCCCTTTAAAAAAGTGGGTGGGGCACATTCAACTAATTAGTGGAAATAATGGTCTTGGCAATATCATTGAAGCGTGGTGTGTATTATGGGCCAGTAGGTTCTCCGTGTGCCATGGTGTTATTAGGGGCACTATGTTTTCCTCTTAGGGCACGTTCAGACGTGGCAGAATTTTTCCGCTGCAAATGTTGGTGCAAATTCGCGGCAATTACGTAACGAATCTGCAGCAACATTTGCATATTTGACAGGTAATTCAGACGTTGCAGATATCACAGCGGACTTGCCACAGATTTCAGTTTTTGCATTGGAAAGGCTGAAATCCGCAGTGAAATTCCGCTTCTTCTCCGCAACGTCATGAGCTGCTGCGGAGGGAAAATTCTGCACCGCAGCCTGATTACCGCACAGTTATTTTCTGCAACGTCTGAACTAAGTTTCCTAAAAATGTATAGAAAACAATGGGAAAAACGTCTACTGCAGAATTCCACTGCAGCTTGTCCGCAGCAGAACTCAACAGCAATTCCGCCAGGTCTGAACATGCCCTTAAAGTGAGGCTTCTAGGGGAGAGTACCCCCATAATACTGCATGTGCTGGAACATCGCACCATTTTTTTCTAACTGTATCCACATGATTAAATTAGAAGAATCCTCTGTGCGGCTCCGTACAAAATCAGAGGCGTGCAGCACGGGCCATGGAAAGTTATCGCCACCGTATTCTGCATCCGTACAACGCAGATCTATAATCTCGCCATGGGCGTGAGCTCTTAAAGACATAGACGTCCTTCTCTACTCAACAAGATCCTTTAAGAATGAAATCCTAAACATGAGTCAACATCTCCAGAAATGTTTGATCTTAAGGTTCTCGGGGTCCGGGGTCCATTCATTCATTATTTGATGAGTCTTGTCTTTCGCTCTTGTTCACCCGGAACAATGAGTCACCTGAGACGGGACAATTTCATCATTCAAGATTTACATTTCTCCAAGAGGAATGCTACAAAGACGGGACATCCTGATCACCAAAGCAATGAAAGTGTTAACATTCTGGAGGTGACGGTCATGTGTGGCTAATGGGATATTAAACTTTACTTGGATGTGGCCCAGCTAATAACCTTGTAATAGTCTTAATACGGCCGAGTGGATGAGCCCTTAAAGGGTTTCTCCATGTTGGACAATCTCTACTTGTTAGAAGGGTGTCTTGAATTTAAGCTGATCACAAAGTCTCCCCCTGCTGGGACCCCTAGCGATCAGCTGTGATCTGTGGGGAACCTGGCAGTAAGTGTTCTATTTCCCTGCAGCACCACCACAGGAGAAATGAAGTATTACAGGGTCCATTCATATCATTGTGTTGTCTGTGTAATACAGGACGGGTCCTCCAGAGAGAGAGACGCTCTATGTAACCGCTCTCCACTCTGCCCAAGAGATGAGGGTCCTGAACAGAGGACCCCCCTCTATTAACCCAGAATTACCTTATAGGGCACACATTGGGGGGAATTTGCTTTATGATCTACGCAAATTTTCTGGCATTGAAAAGTCCAATTTGCACAAAAGTTGCAATTCATAACTTTTTATCTTTGACGGATCCAATTCCCCCGCTAAAGTGAATGGATCCGTAAAAACGATCGGGTGCCAAAACGTCCCGAGTGGCATTCTGTTGTGTGCAACTGGCCCTACTCCTGCAGGCTAAGGGTAAGTTCACACGCAGTGTTTTCAGGCGTATTTTGGGGTATTGATGCCTCGAAAAACGCCTGAAAAAACGGAAGCTGAACGCCTACAAACATCCGCCCAGTAAAATCAATGGGAAAAACAGCATTTAGTTCATATGGGGCATCTTTTTACGCCGCTGTTTTAAAAAACGGAGCGTAAAAGATGTTCACACTGAGTTTTTCGCAGGAGGAAAATTCTGCCTCAAAATTCAGTTTGGAATTTTGAGGCAGATTTTCCTCTCCCTGCACGTCGTTTGCCGTGATTTTCGCAGCGTTTTTCGTGGCGTTTGATGCTCACGCCCATTGAGTGCTACGGGCAAAAACGCTGCGAAATACGCTTTTTCTGCCTCCCATTGATGTCAAGGTGTAAACGCCCGAAGATAGGGCATGAAGCTTCTTTTTACCGCGAGCGGTAAAAAAAACGCGTCCGCCTCCCACTGAAATCTATGGGAGGCATTCCGCGTCAAAAAACGTCAAAAACGTGTCAAAACACTCCGTGTGAACTGGTCCTAAAAAGAAGTAGCGTCACTTTTTGAGGCGTTTTTTGGAGCTGATTTTCCATTGAACACCATGAAAAACGCCTCAAAAGAAGCTCCAAATTAAATGAAGCTTCATTTTCAGCTTCAATAACGCCTGAAAATCAGAGACTGTTTTTTCTGAAAACAGCTCCGTAATTTTCAGCCGTTTTTGACTCAGCGTGTGAACATGAACATACCCTAAGGCCCCATGCACACTAACGTGCTTTTGCGGCCGCAATTCCCCCGAAAATCCACAGGAGAATTGAGGCCCCATTCATTCCTATGAGATCATGAACACGACTGTGGTTTTCACGGTCCGTGCATGGCCCAGGAGCCATGGAGTCCGGGCTCGTTGAAAATAATGGCCGCGGCCATGTTCAATGCTGTCCCTCCGTGGCCGGCCGGCCCGAAATTCACGGCCGTGCACATGGCTACCGTCGTGTGCATGAGGCATTAGACTGACGTATGAAACAGTTAAAAAAAGAAAAAGAAGCTCTGAAAGAACAGATTGTTGTAATAATAAGTATAAACATAAAAATAATTAAGAAAAGTTTAAAAATAAATAAATAAACTCTCATGAATGTGAGATCTGCTGAGGGGTTTTTTATATTCTTGGGCCATAAAACCTCCAAAAACTCTGGATTTCCTGGACACAAAAGGAATAATGCAAAAAAAAAAAAAAATACACATTTTCTTCAAGATATTTTTAGAATCTGGCTTAAATGTAAAAATTGAGTTTCATTTTTTTACATTAAATTTAAACAAAAATCTAAAAAAATAATAATATAAAATAATTTTTCTAATTAATTCCATTATTCATTTGCCAATATATGGTGGACATGGGCCGGCGGGCAGTTGATACTGTAGCCGTGCGATCAGGAATGCGCCAATGACTATAATACGCAGCCACAGCCCCGCTCTGAGGGTCAATTCACGCTGTGCCGTCAAATCACAGATGTTGCCACGATTTTCAAGAAATTGCATTGATAGTCACTGATTGTGATTTTGCAAAATCTAAAAAATTCTGTTTCTTACCCTGACCTGACGATACGCTGACGACGCCTGAGAACGCTCTTCTACCACTGTACACACCTGACACTTCTGGGCATGTTGCAGCTTATGTCGTGTTTTGGAGGAGGGGGAGGGGAGATTTTGTCCTTACACGCTCACACAGGAAGCCAGTTATCAAACATTAGGTGTCATTTTTTGGATTACCGCATCACTCATCTTCTTCATTGTAGGAACCTGAGTGGGAACCTCATGACCTCAACAATCACGGAGACCCCCACAATTATCCATCGGGCCCTTCCTGTCAGTAATGATGGGTTTAAGCCCCCTATAGGCTATAAGGTTTGGGATAATATTACAGGGGGTTCCATCAATTGCTCTGTGCCCATGAATCCTAAACCCAAATCACTACCCAGGTGAACGGGTGAAATGACGCGGTTCTCGTGGCCTTCAGAATTAACCCTTTCTCCAAAACAATTATCAGATCTTGCCTGGGTTGTTTTATATCTGTGACATGAACATGAGACATATGAGGGGTGTAAACTTTTTCACATGGCCATAAAGAGTTCATGTTTTACATGTCTTCATAATGTGATCAGGATTTGGATTGGACCCTCAATGGGGACCTTCTTCTTAATTTAAATATCTGAATATGTCTAAAATTCTGATGCTGATTAATTTATAAAAAAAAAATAAATCTCCAGTATAGATAAAGAGAAGAATGATAAAATTCTGTCTGCCTGCGGTCACCACTAGGGGGAGCTTAGGAGCTTCAACAGTCGATAATAACACATTATGCAGTGATCTCCCCCTAGTGGTGGCTGCAGAATTTTATCATTCTACTCTTTATCAATGCACAAGATTTGGAGCTCTGTATAAAAGAAATTGAAATCTATAAACACATATTATGAAATATATCAGCACAGAATGTTATTTAAACCAGAGAAGAGAGACGATTTTTACTTTTTGAGATACAGCTGCTTTGTATCCTGTATACAGAGCAGCTGTATTGTGTGCTAAAACCTCAATAAATCAGGTCCGCGGGACTGACGGGTTCCGTGTCAGCGGGTCCTGCGTGTCTCTGACAGTTCATAACTTAGATGTGATAGATTACAGGTAGATCCTGCGTGTCAGGCAGGACCCGCTGATACTGAACCTGTCAGTCCCACAGACCTGACGGATTCAGATGTTAGCGCACAATACAGCTGCTCTATATAAAGGATACAAAGCAGCTGTATCTCAAAAAGTAAAAATAATTGTTAATAAAAATGAATCATAAAGTTGCAGAAAACACAATGTTTGACATAGATAGATAGATAGATAGATAGATAGATAGATAGATAGATAGATAGATAGATAGATAGATAGATAGATAGATAGATATGAGATAGATAGATAGATAGATAGATAGATAGATAGATTTTTTTTTAAAAATCCCTCTTTAAAGCTGTACATAGACTTTAAGCCTGGGCAGGACCATTGCTCCCAAGCAAAGTTGCCATGACCTGCCACCGGGGTCTACATAGGAATTACTCCCCCTTACATGAAGAGCAATGGCCGGCGGACCTATGGTCAGACAGAGTATCAACTAGCTCCTTGAAGAGGACGGTAAGGGATGTCCAACATGGAAGCTTCCAGGTAAGTTAGAGCTTCGGTGGAATGCAGAACCCTGTAGCTTCACTGCGGGGGAACCAGGTCTACTGTAGTGACCAAGAACCCCCTCAGATCAGTGTAATCCTGGAGAGACATCTTTCGAATTAGGATATTTCAATTACAACTAAACTTCGGGTGGAATAATCCTTTAAGTCCCCGTCTGTGTTGTACTGGAAAGTGTTACCGCCATCACCGCCACGTTCTACGTTGCCACCAGTTTGCAGACGACCATCAATACTTTAACACGTTTCCATGAAAATACTAATCTATTTAGGTTACGATTAACTTGTCAGGTGGCAATTATCGTATCTTTAGTGTCTGTTCCAGAGTTATTTCAGTCACGGTGTATTTTTATGACATCCCATCAGTGGAAAGTAAAGTAATGAAGTATAAGCCCCCTGGAGGGACCCTCGCTGGACACCTCCTCACCACTCGTTACATAGTAACAGATTTCAGAATTTCATGTTTCCACTCCCATTTAATTCTGTTTTCTCTAGAAATAATTGCGCCCGGCATCAGCATATTCCTTCATACGTCGTGTGCATTTTCCACCGAGAAATGTAAACATTTATTCCTCCGACTTCCAAAAGTTTAGATCGAGTTTTTTTTTTTCTGTGCAAGACCAAAGGGAGGCCCAAAGCTTCTCAGATAAAAGGAATTTTCGCTTCGCAATTTAAATATATTCACCACGTTAACATTTTGAAGGAATTCCAAACATGCCACAGCAGAATTTATGCTTTCTGAAGAGGCCAAACCAATAATAAACCGCACCTGACCAGGAAACCCTGCGTCCCTACCCAGCGCTCCCTACAAAGCTTCGCCTTGATTTTTTTTTTCTCCCTTTTGATTGTTTTTACAATTTTCTGAGCATTTTTTAAATTTTGATTAACTCGAACTCAAATACTTTAATGATTAAACCAATAGGCTGTTTACTTTATTGACCGTTGTCAGGGTTTTTCATGATTTTTTTTCACAATAAAGCTGCCTAAGGCTATGTTCACACGGGGTATTTTGCCGAGTTTTTTGACGCGGAAACCGCGTCGCAAAACTCGGCAGAAACGGCCCGAGAACGCCTCCCATTGATTTCAATGGGAGGCGTCGGCGTCTTTTTCCCGCGAGCAGTAAAACTGCCTCGCGGGAAAAAGAAGCGACATGCCCTATCTTCGGGCGCTTCCGCCTCCGACCTCCCATTGACTTCAATGGGAGGCAGGAGAAAGCGTATATCTCGCTGTTTTATGCCCGCGGCGCTCAATGGCCGCGGGCGAAAAACGGCGCGATAATTGCTGTTCACACGGAGTATTTTGGGGGAGGAATATCTGCCTCAAAATTCCGTTTGGAACTTTGAGGCAGATATTCCTCCCCCAAAATACTCAGTGTGAACATAGCCTAAACAAGTAGACCCAAAAAGTAATCGATAATTTAAAAAACAAAAACAAGAACAATAAACTTTACTTAGTGTTTGGACGGATCATGGTTTGGGTTGAACACGAGCACGGGCTCCATGTTTGCAAAATGCAACAATATCAAGTCACTAAAATAACTCGGCGCGGTGGATTGTAACTAATGGAATGTGTTTGATTTTTTTGTTACAAAATTGTTGAGCTTTTTTTTTGGTCGTTCTTTTATCTTCACCCTTTTTAGGATTTTTATGGTCCTTCTTAGGCTGGGTTCACACGACCATGTTCGGTCCGTAAAGGACGGAACGTATTTCGGCTGCAAGTCCCGGACAGAACACACTGCAGGGAGCCGGGCTCCTAGCATCATAGTTATGTACGACGCTAGGAGTCCCCTCCTTGCTCCGGGACAACTGTCCCGTACTGTAATCATGTTTTCAGTATATGCGTTTTACTGGCTTTTCTGAAGTCCTATCGAGAAGCCTATAGGAAAAACAACAGAAAAGACACCACACCTACAGCATGCTGCGTTTTGAAAAGAAAACGGCACTGACCCCAAAATGCTACAAAAATACCACAAACCAAAATGCAGTGTGCGTAGGCGTTCTCATATTTTACTATAAACTTCTAGCTGCAGCGTTTTTTGTGGAAAAAGTACAAAAAACGATGTGAAAAACGCCACTGAAAACTTGATTAAACTGTTCAAGCCTAAGGCTGGATTCACACGAGCATGTTCGGTCCGTAATGAACGGAACGTATTTCGGCCGCAAGTCCCGGACCGAACTCAGTGCAGGGAGCCGGGCTCCCTGCCTCTCCGTGGAACTACTGTCCCGTACTGAAAACATGATTACAGTACGGGACAGTTGTCCTGCAGCGAGGCAGGGACTCCTAGCTTGAGTCTTTGGCTTGAGAAGGCTCTAGAGGACAGAGCTGAAACGTTGCACAGGGGGCAATACAAGTACCCTTTTTTCACATTCACTGCGGAGTGCTGCCTATTTTTTGAATACAACATAATTTGGAATGTGGTCTGTTCCTGAGGAATTGCACCCACTATTTGCCGGTGCTGCTGGATCCATTCGTTTGTCTATCTATCTATCTCAGTGGCGGACACAGACTGCAAAAGGCCCCTGTGCAGATAATGTGCCAGGGCCCCCCCCCCCCCACCCCGCAAACTTCTCATGGCCGACGGTCCGCTTTCAGCTGCATCGCTGGGTCTCCTAAGTGACCCAACAATGCAGCACTAGCAGCCGGTGCGTCACTAAGGCTGGGTTCACACACACACTATTTACGGACGTAATTTGGGCGTTTTAGCATTGAATTACATCCGAAAATGCGGCTCAAAAGCGTCGGAAAACATCTGCCCATTCATTTGAATGGGTCTTACGATGTTCTGTGCCGATGGTCATTTTTTTTTACGCGCCGCTGTCGAAAGGCGGCGCGTAAAAAACTGCCTGTCACTTCTTCAGATGTAAATGGAGCCGTTTTCCATGGACTCCATGGAAAACCAGCTTCAATTACTTCCGTAGTGGACGCAGCAAAAGACGCCTGCACATGCCATTACGGCTGAAATTACGGTGCTGTTTTCTCCTGAAAACAGCACAGTAATTTCAGCCGTAACAGACGCTGCCGTGTGAACATACCCTCAGGGCTTAAAATGTCCGGGAAATAGCCCCAATACATATGTGTCCGCCCCAAAAAAAAGTGTGTGTATAGGAGACAGCATAGCATATCTATAGCACTACGACCCTATAAACTATGGATAGGATTAGATACAGTGGCTGAGCAGACAGTATCACACATGATAGGATTAGATACAGTGGCTCAGAAGGCAGTATCACACATGATAGGATTAGATACACAGCTCAGCAGACAGTATCACACATGATAGGATTAGATACAGTGGCCCAGCAGACAGTATCACACATGATAGGATTAGATACAGTGGCTCAGCAGACAGTACCACACATGATAGGATTAGATACAGTGGCTCAGCAGACAGTACCACACATGATAGGATTAGATACAGTGGCTCAGCAGACAGTATCACACATGATAGGATTAGATACAGTGGCTCAGCAGACAGTACCACACATTATAGGATTAGATACAGTGGCTCAGCAGACAGTATCACACATGATAGGATTAGATACAGTGGCTCAGCAGACAGTATCACACATGATCGGATTAGATATAGGGCCCAGCACAGTATCATACATGATTGGATTAGATACACAGCTCAGCAGACTGTATCACACATGATAGGATTAGATACAGGGCCCAGCTCGCTGACATTGCGGCTCCAGCGCTGGACCCAGGAAAGGTAAGAATAATAATTTTGCTTCTTTATGTGTTACTGATTATTTTTGTGTGTTTGTGTTTTTTTTACAGGTTCGGTTGTTGGACTTCGGATACGAGGACTTCAATGACGGCGTTTTTTTTATTCTCAATAAAATGGTTAATGAGGGTTGTGTTTTTATTTCAATAAAAAAAATTTCTATGTGCTTGTATCTTTTTAAACTTTATTATCACCGCCTTAGTAATGGCCGCTGGCTGATTGACAACCTCCATTACTAAGGCGAGGCTTAATGTTAGCCGGTGCAGAGTCTACACTAACCCCCATTATTACCCCGGTACCCACCGCCACCAGGGGTACTGGGAAGAGCCGGGTACAAACCAGTACCCGACCAGCTGTAGTGACGGGCAGGCACCGGGGTGGCCGCAGGCTGGTAGTATTAGGCTGGGGAAGGCCAAAAACAGTGGCCCTTCCCACCCTTGTAATGCTGCCTGCTGCTGCTGTGTTGTATCTGGCTGGTTATGAAAATTGGGGGGGACCCGACATCGTTCTTTCCAATTATTTTTTAAATGACGTGGCGTCCCCCCCATTTTCATAACCAGCCAGATACAATAAAGCAGCAGCAGCCTAGCATCACCAGGGTAGGAAGGGCCACTGTATCTGGCCTTTCCCCTCCTGATAATACCAGCCTGCGGCCACCCCAGTGGCCGACCATCACTACAGATGGTCAGGTACTGGATCGTACCCGGCTCTTCCCAGCACCCCTGGTGGCGGTGGGTACCGGGGTAATAAAGGGGGTTAGTGTTAGCCTCTGCACCGGCTAACACTAAGCCCTGCCTTAGCAATGGATGCTGTCAATCAGCCGGCGGCCATTACTAAGGCGGTAGTAATATAGTTTAAAAAAAACCACAAAGACATAGAAAAAATATTTTATTGAAATAAAAAAAAAAAACACAACCCTCATTAACCATTTTATTAATAAAAAAAAAAGCTGTCATCGAAGTAGTCCTGGAATCCGCCGTAGTCCAACGACCGAACCTGTAAGAAAACACACAAAAAATGATTAGTAACACATGTGTTAGGGTATGTGCACACACACTAATTACGTCCGGAATTGACGGACGTATTTCGGCCGCAAGTACCGGACCGAACACACTGCAGGGAGCCGGGCTCCTAGCATCATAGTGATGTACGATGCTAGGAGTCCCTGCCTCGCTGCCGGACAACTGTCCGGTACTGAAAACATGATTACAGTACAGGACAGTTGTCCCACAGCGAGGCAGGGACTCCTAGCGTCGTACATAAGTATGATGCTAGGAGCCCGGCTCCCTGCAGTGTGTTCGGTCCGGTACTTGCGGCCGAAATACATCCGTCACTTACGGACGTAATTAGTGTCTGTGCACATACCCTAAGGCTTAGATACAGGGCCCATGTGTGATACTGTCTGTGGGACCCTGTATCTAAGCCTACCACAAGGTAGGCTTAGATACAGGGTCCAGCAGACAGTAATCTTATACAGTATAAGATTACTGTGTGCTGGGGCCCTGTATCTAAACCTACAGTGTGGTAGGCTTAGATACAGGGCCCAGCAGACAGGATCACGCATGGGCCATGTATCTAAGCCTACCATGTGATTGGCTTAGATACAGGGCCCAGCAGACAGCATCACACAATCTGTGATCCTGTCTCATGGGCCCCCTAAGCCTGCTACATCGTAGGCTTAGGGGTTGTGCAGTCCCTAAACATTGATGGCCTATCCTCAGGATAGGCCATCAATAGCTGATGTGTCGCCCGGGACCCGCAAATCAGCTGTTTTGAAGGGGCCGCAGCACTCGTACGAGAGCTGCTTCCCCTTCATTTCACTACTCGCCCACACTGTGAATCGCCGAAACCGATTCACAGTGTGACCGGAATGAAGTGACAGGAATGAAGGGGAGCAGCTCTCGTACGAGTGCTGCGGCCCCTTCAAAACAGCTGATTGGCGGGTCCCAGGAGTCGGACCCCGCCAGTCAGGGCTATCTTACCTTCCTCTTCGGCCGCGGCGGGAGTTCTGTAGTCTCGATGCTGTGCGCGGCGGCATAGCGCTGTGACGTCATGCGCTGCGCCCAGCGCTTGACGTCAGGACCTCCGCTGCGATCCGGAACCAGGAAGGTAAGTAAAGTATGTTACTATAGTAACAGGGGCCCGCGGCCCGAGTTACTATAGTAACTTTTTATTGATGTGGTGCGGGGGGCCGTGGGCCCCCCTGGCTTCGGGGCCCGGTCGCAATTGCGACCGCTGCGACCCCTATAGCTACGCCAGTGGTCCACGGGCCTCTGTCTCAGTCCTCAGCATCGCGCAGCTGAGAACTGAGTCGGCCAGCAGAGGAACGGGCCCCCTTCCCACGCGGGGCCCTTGTGCAGCTGCACCGGCTGCACATGCGGTATGTCCGCCCCTGATCTATCTATCTATCTATCTATCTATCTATCTATCTATCTATCTATCTATCTATCTATCTCATATCTATCTATCTATCTATCTATCTATCTATGTCATATCTATCTATCTATCTATCTATCTATCTATCTATCTATCTATCTATCTATCTGTCTGTCTGTCTGTCTGTCTGTCTGTCTGTCTGTCTGTCTGTCTGTCTATCTATCTATCTATCTATCTATCTATCTATCTATCTATCTATCTATCTATCTATCTATCTATCTATCTATCTATCTATCTATCTATCTATCTCCCATCCATCCATCTATCTATTTTAAAGGTAGAAATGTTTTTCGAGGGCTACAGATGTAGCCGTCTTTACCTTGACTTTTAACCCATTAAATAAACAATGGCTAGATCCCTTATCTTGACTTTTTCAATGACTTTTGTTGTGTGATATCACACTGCAGCAAGTTATCAGAATCAAGTTAAAGATGGCTACATCTGTACTTTATTTTTGACAACCCATTGAGGTTGTTAGCGAGCAGATCTATGGTAATCTAGTCCTACGTGACCAGTGTCAGGTATGATGGGGGTAACCAAACAAAGCTGAAAGCCGCCTTATACTATGTGCCCCCGTCGCAAGCATCTGTAGGATCTGATGTGTTATCAGTAGACCCCGGCCGTCCATCATCACCCCGTTGCCCCCTCTTCTTGGGTGGCCATTTTCCCTGTAGACCAAATAGATATTAGTCAAGTTGGTGTTAAGAAAACTTCCAGTAATTAGTGTCGGGCCGTGTATTTGAGGAGCTGGAGGGTGTTTGTTTATCAGCTGTGTGTTTGTGTGTAGATCCTCAGGCTGGCGAGGGCCGACGTCAAGACCGCGTCCTTACAGGTCCCAGACTACATGATATTTAGGACTGAGAAAACTAAATAAGCTTCAGCCGGGACAGTGGAGGACAAAATATACGCTGTGTCTATAATAATAGAGCAAGAAACAAACGAGTGGGGGGTATT
Organism: Rhinoderma darwinii; assembly: GCF_050947455.1. Classification (NCBI taxonomy): domain Eukaryota; kingdom Metazoa; phylum Chordata; class Amphibia; order Anura; family Rhinodermatidae; genus Rhinoderma; species Rhinoderma darwinii. The sequence continues at coordinate 7,731,271 of NC_134693.1, forward strand.
CCCCATGGGTCCCCTCTATCTGCTCACCCCTAGTTAAGGGGTCCATGATCTTAAGCCCCATCCTCCGCTCTTGATTCTCAGGACCCTGCAGTGTGAGCATGTCCGGCCGCTGTCAGTGTCTCTGCCTCTTGCAAACTCCCACCGGTGCCAATCCCACACTTGACCTAGTCCTGATGCTGCTGACGTTCCTAGGGCTAAGCGGTAGGGGAACGAGTAAAACCACCCCGGCCTCCCAGGGCTAATACCAGCTGGGCCGGTGGTTTACTGGTCCGGGGCAAAACTGCCCTTACCCTGTCCCCTGTGTCTTTCCCACTTTTTCCTCTGCCTCCGAGTGATCTAAAATCTATGATCCACTGCCTCTGCCCTTCTACTCCCGAGTGCCCACTTATTTCTTAGGCTCCGTTTTTCCGTGGAGGTGGGTCCGCTATGCTCCTGGGCCACATAGCAGCTGCTATACCTGATATTCAGGCCTTATACTAACCTCTTACCTCACTTATCATATGAGTCTTAACTCAAGAGTCCCTAGGGAGTAAAGCTGAGGTTCCCAACTTATGCACACGGCCTTATGCACACGGCCGTGCCCGTAATCACTGCCCATGATTGCGGCCATTGCCGACGGCAGTGGACAGCCACTCGCATTTTCGGCCCATGCTCCCATACAAAGTATGGGAGCATGGACCATAAAAAGCAAAAGAGTGGACATGTCTTTTCTTTTGCGGAGGCTTCCTATTGCCCGGACACCTTCTGTGGCGTACAAATACCACCTGTGGGAATACACCCTTAAGGGGCGCAGTGGTGACCACCCCACTTTACCATGAGACGCAATGCTGGAGATATTCTCTCGGCCCCTCTATGTTAGTGCGGACACAGAACACGTAAGATGTGACATTTTTTTCTTGATCTGTTTAATCCGGATGGGAGTGAAGGTGGAGCACATTTTACACTTTGCTCCCATGACGGGTTTGGTAACCATGTGGTAATAATTAGACATTTTTCATTTTTGACAAGCTGAATTACTACAGGCCAATTACACGCGTTTCACATCAACCATTTACTTAACTGGAGATCATGGGCTCAATCAGAATGTAGATGGAAATGACGCTTTGTGCATTAACGGGCCGCCTTAAAATGTCTTCACCCCCCAAATGATTTACATGTCAGGAGGAGACACATCCTGGAAGACATTTTCATAGCTGGTCCGTGATGATCGGAATCATACAGGAGAAAAGTCTCTACTGGCTGAGTGGAATTCATTTTCTTTAACGTCTTGAATCGGTCACAATAAAGTTTTCCATGAGTAAGAACATGAAATGTAGGGGGAATGCGGTCGGTTGTTCTCAATGGATCAGGTCAAAAACTTTACCCAAGTAATTTTTTCTCAAGATTGAAATTTTTGAGCGCCGCAGGGAATTCTGGCCGAAAACCCGCACCAAATTATGGTGCAGTATTTCGATCGGAATGTCCGCTGCGGAAGACTGCACAGAAAAAAATAAAAATGTTTCATACCTACGTAGCCATGGCACCACGTCCCTCTGCCGTCCTGCAGCCCAGCCTCCTGGGAAGAAGTTTCATCCCATGTGACCGCTGCAGCCTGTGATTGGCCTGTGATTGGCTGCAGCGGTCACATGGGATGAAACGTCATACCAGGAGGCCGGCCTGGATGAAGAAGCAACTATTCTGGGTAAGTATAAGGTTTTGGGTTTTTTCTGAGTTGCAATTTTTGCGGGCGGAATCACAGCTTTTCCTCCACAAAAATCGCAACATCTGCTATTTGTTGCGGGTTTTAGATCCCCATTGAATTCAATGGAGAAAACCCGCAAAAAAAAAAAGCAGCGATTACGCAAATACAATGGACATGCTGGGGATTCAAAAAAACGCACCGCAGGTCATTTTCTGAACATTTTTTTCCGCTCATCATTTACCCATCGTGTGGAGGAGATTTGTTCAAATCTCATCCATTCTGCTACTACTGTATTATGCTGTGGATTTTCCGCAACAAAATACGTTGCAGAAAATCCGCTGAATTTACGCAACGTGTAAATATATCCTAAATCAAATCCTGCTGGATCGGTTCCGGAATCGCTGACGACCTCTTTCTCTGCTTGGATTAACTTGCGTTCAACTTCTTAGCATTTTTGGTGTAAAATCAAAAAAGGTTAGTGCCCTGCCTACTGGACCTGCCCTACTTAAACCACTATCACTACCCCCCACTGCCCCCCTCACCAGTCCCCTTTCCTACATCTCTTAATAAACCTTCCCTTTCTCACCTGGCCCACGTCTTAGACTCCCTGATGCTGAGGGCAACCAGATCCTCACCGTCTTGGGTACTTTGGTCTGTGGCCGCCGATATCCCTAACCCCCAGTTGAAGTTCTCCTTCCCTCGTCCTCCATTTGTTGCCTAGAGGCCTCCAGTAACCTTGATCCAGCACTGTCTACCTATATCAAGTCCTACAACTATATGCCGTCTCATAGAGAATCCCACAAAAAGGTCCCTTAGCCATATTTTATAGGATCTCATATTATTATGAATATTTTCCATTGACAACTTTAAAACGTGACCTACCAGAATATTCACAGCATTGAAATTATGGATATAAATATAATGTAACATTGAAGCTCTGGGTTCATCCTTGTAAAAAAGTTGACCCGTTTTGAGAAGGCGTAAGATTCTTTAATAGACCTTGGAACCCAATAGTCCACAAACCCTGCGGAGAGGCCATCCAAGAAAATAAAAATGGCCTCAGGAATGATTTGGTTTTGGGTCCGGAGCTTTTGAGCATTGAGTCAACAGCACCAGCATCTACTCATTGGCAGACGACCTGTGGCTTTCAGGAGGTTTCAACCACAGAATCCACCAATTTGATTGGATATAAAAACAACATCCAATATCTACAATATCTGCTACCTTTGAAATCTCATCTCAAGAAAGCTAATGCTCCAATGGACCCTCGTCAACCTCAATATGAACCCAAAAAGGTGTCATAGTGATTCATACATAGAAGTCTTTTATAAGTTGACTTGACTTTCTCCACCAATGTGTCCTGCTACATGGATCAAATTCAATTGATCAATGAAGATCAATTTTTGCAGTGCAAAATTCCAAATGTCAAAAGCCAAGGATCGGTAAAGGGGCACATTTTTATTTTTCTACTGGCTCCACCTTCCTCATTGCACTCTTTGGTACCTCATGATGGTGGGACTTCAGGGTCAAATCTGGACATGAGAAAGATGATGCCCCACTGTGCACTTGTTACACTGAACATAATTATCATCTTCATCATCTTCATCAGGGCTCATCAACAAAAGACTAGTTATCAAGTTGGGTCTGGAATTTTTACATTTATTTTTATTCATGATGTAGTCCATGTGTTCCTCATTTATGGAAGTAGGAAAGAAAATATTCTAGGAACCTCCAGCCTCTGTGTTTCTGCTCCATTCTGTATATATTCTCCACGTTTCTTGTTTGCAGCTTATACACACAATGATCCTGATGGCAGAGAAAAAACACCTGGCCAACCCACCCCCACTAATATACATCATAGTGTAGAAGAGAGAATGATCTACCATATAGGAGAGGTAATACAGAACATTCTCCCCTGACTCCTAATACAAAACAAATACCTGTAGATATGTCATTAAGAAATGTTTATATTTCTATAGGAGCAGTATTATAGTAGTTATATTCTTGTATATAGGGGCAGTATTATAGTAGTTATATTCTTGTATATAGGAGGCAGTATTATAGTAGTTATATTCTTGTATATAGGAGCAGTATTATAGAAGTTATATTCTTGTATATAGGGGCAGTATTATAGTAGTTATAGTCTTGTATATAGGGGGCAGTATTATAGTAGTTATATTCTTGTATATAGGAGGCAGTATTATAGTAGTTATATTCTTGTATATAGGGAGCAGTATTATAGTAGTTATATTCTTGTATATAGGAGCAGTATTATAGTAGTTATATTTTTGTACATAGGAGCAGTATTATAGTAGTTATATTCTTGTATATGGGGGGCAGTATTATAGTAGTTATATTCTTGTAGATAGGGGCAGTATTATAGTAGTTATATTCTTGTATATAGGGAGCAGTATTATAGTAGTTATATTCTTGTATATAGGGGCAGTATTATAGTAGTTATATTCTTGTAGATAGGGGCAGTATTATAGTAGTTATATTCTTGTATATAGGGGCAGTATTATAGTAGTTATATTCTTGTACATAGGGGGCAGTATTATATTAGTTATATTCTAGTATATAGGGGCAGTATTATAGTAGTTATATTCTTGTAGATAGGGGCAGTATTATAGTAGTTATATTCTTGTATATAGGGGGCAGTATTATAGTAGTTATATTCTTGTATATAGGGGGCAGTATTATAGTAATTATATTCTTGTATATAGGGGGCAGTATTATAGTAGCTGTATTCATGTATATAGGGGCAGTATTATAGTAGTTATATTCTTGTATATAGGGGGCAGTATTATAGTAGTTATATTCTTGTATATAGGGGCAGTATTATAGTAATTATATTCTTGTATATAGGGGGCAGTATTATAGTAGCTGTATTCTTGTATATAGGGGGCAGTATTATAGTAGTTATATTCTTGTATATAGGGGGCAGTATTATAGTAGTTATATTCTTGTATATAGGAGCAGTATTATAGTAGTTATATTCTTGTACATAGGGGCAGTGTTATAGTAGATATATACTTGTAAATAGGGGCAGTATTATCGTCGTTATATTCTTGTATATAGGGGCAGTATTATAGTAGTTATATTCTTGTATATAGGGGCAGTATTATAGTAGTTATATTCTTGTATATAGGGGCAGTATTATAGTAGTTATATTCCTGTATATAGGAGCAGTATTATAGTAGTTATATTCTTGTATATAGGGGCAGTATTATAGTAGTTATATTCTTGTATATAGGAGCAGTATTATAGTAGTTATATTCTTGTATATAGGGGCAGTATTATAGTAGTTATATTCTTGTATATAGGGGGCAGTATTATAGTAGTTATATTCTTGTATATAGGGGGCAGTATTATAGTAGTTATATTCTTGTATATAGGGGCAGTATTATAGTAGTTATATTCTTGTATATAGGGGCAGTATTATAGTAGTTATAGTCTTGTATATAGGGGGCAGTATTATAGTAGTTATATTCTTGTATATAGGAGGCAGTATTATAGTAGTTATATTCTTGTATATAGGGAGCAGTATTATAGTAGTTATATTCTTGTATATAGGAGCAGTATTATAGTAGTTATATTCTTGTACATAGGAGCAGTATTATAGTAGTTATATTCTTGTATATGGGGGGCAGTATTATAGTAGTTATATTCTTGTAGATAGGGGCAGTATTATAGTAGTTATATTCTTGTATATAGGGAGCAGTATTATAGTAGTTATATTCTTGTATATAGGGGCAGTATTATAGTAGTTATATTCTTGTAGATAGGGGCAGTATTATAGTAGTTATATTCTTGTATATAGGGGCAGTATTATAGTAGTTATATTCTTGTACATAGGGGGCAGTATTATATTAGTTATATTCTAGTATATAGGGGCAGTATTATAGTAGTTATATTCTTGTAGATAGGGGCAGTATTATAGTAGTTATATTCTTGTATATAGGGGGCAGTATTATAGTAGTTATATTCTTGTATATAGGGGGCAGTATTATAGTAATTATATTCTTGTATATAGGGGGCAGTATTATAGTAGCTGTATTCATGTATATAGGGGCAGTATTATAGTAGTTATATTCTTGTATATAGGGGGCAGTATTATAGTAGTTATATTCTTGTATATAGGGGCAGTATTATAGTAATTATATTCTTGTATATAGGGGGCAGTATTATAGTAGCTGTATTCTTGTATATAGGGGGCAGTATTATAGTAGTTATATTCTTGTATATAGGAGCAGTATTATAGTAGTTATATTCTTGTATATAGGGGCAGTATTATAGTAGTTATATTCTTGTATATAGGGGGCAGTATTATAGTAGTTATATTCTTGTATATAGGGGGCAGTATTATAGTAGTTATATTCTTGTATATAGGGGCAGTATTATAGTAGTTATATTCTTGTATATAGGGGGCAGTATTACAGTAGTTATATTCTTGTATATAGGGGGCAGTATTATAGTAGTTATATTCTTGTGTATAGGGGCAGTATTATAGTAGTTATATTCTTGTATATAGGGGGCAGTATTATAGTAGTTATATTCTTGTATATAGGAGGCAGTATTATAGTAGTTATATTCTTGTATATAGGGGCAGTATTATAGTAGTTATATTCTTGTATATAGGAGCAGTATTATAGTAGTTATATTCTTGTATATAGGGGGCAGTATTATAGTAATTATATTCTTGTATATAGGGGGCAGTATTATAGTAGCTGTATTCTTGTATATAGGGGCAGTATTATAGTGGTTATATTCTTGTATATAGGGGCAGTATTATAGTAGTTATATTCTTGTATATAGGGGGCAGTATTATAGTAATTATATTCTTGTATATAGGGGGCAGTATTATAGTAGCTGTATTCTTGTATATAGGGGCAGTATTATAGTGGTTATATTCTTGTATATAGGGGCAGTATTATAGTAGTTATATTCTTGTATATAGGGGCAGTATTATAGTAGTTATATTCTTGTATATAGGGGCAGTATTATAGTAGCTGTATTCTTGTATATAGGGGCAGTATTATAGCAGTTATATTCTTGTATATAGGGGCAGTATTATAGTAGTTATATTCTTGTATATAGGAGCAGTATTATAGTAGTTATATTCTTGTATATAGGGGGCAGTATTATAGTAATTATATTCTTGTATATATGGGGCAGTATTATAGTAGCTGTATTCTTGTATATAGGGGCAGTATTATAGTAGTTATATTCTTGTATATAGGGGCAGTATTATAGTAGTTATATTCTTGTATATAGGGGCAGTATTATAGTAGTTATATTCTTGTATATAGGGGCAGTATTATAGTAGCTGTATTCTTGTATATAGGGGCAGTATTATAGCAGTAATATTCTTGTATATAGGGGCAGTATTATAGTAGTTATATTCTTGTATATAGGGGCAGTATTATAGTAGTTATATTCTTGTATATAGGAGGCAGTATTATAGTAGTTATATTCTTGTACATAGGAGCAGTATTATAGTAGTTATATTCTTGTATATGGGGGGCAGTATTATAGTAGTTATATTCTTGTACATAGGAGCAGTATTATAGTAGTTATATTCTTGTATATAGGGGGCAGTATTATAGTAGTTATATTCTTGTATATAGGGGGCAGTATTATGGTAGTTATATTCTTGTATATAGGAGGCAGTATTATAGTAGTTATATTCTTGTATATAGGGGCAGTATTATAGTAGTTATATTCTTGTAGATAGGGGCAGTATTATAGTAGTTATATTCTTGTATATAGGGAGCAGTATTAGGCTGGGTTCACACGTGGCGGAATTTCACTTAAATTCCGCTGCGGACACTCCGCAGCGTTAATCCGCAGCGGAGCCGTTTGTCCATTGACTTACACTTTAATTTAGCAGTGTTCGTTTAGACGAGGTGTAAAATTCCGCTGCGGAGCATAGGCTGCGGAGCGGAATTTGGTGTCCGCAGCATGCTCTGTCTGTTGCGGAGCAGTGGCGGACTCATGGCGGAATTTCTCCATTGACTTCAATGGAGAGTCAAAATTCCGCAATGAAGTCCGCAGATCTTATGTGTGCTGCGGAGCGTATTGGTTTTACTACCATGACATTTCTTCATTCTGGCTGGACCTATGTATTTCTAGGTCTACAGCCAGACTGAGGAAGTCAATGGGGCTCCCGTAATGACGGGAGCGTTGCTAGGAGACGTCTGTAAATAGTCACTGTCCAGGGTGCTGAAAGAGTTAAGCGATCGGCAGTAACTGTTTCTGCACCCGGGACAGTGACTACCGATCTCAATATACATGTATCTGTAAAAAAATATATAAGTTCATACTTACCGAGAACTCCCTGCGTCTGTCTCCAGTCCGGCCTCCCAGGATGACGTTTCAGTCTAAGTGACGGCTGCAGCCAATCACAGGCCAAGCACAGGCTGCAGCGGTCACATGGACTGGCGCGTCATCCAGGGAGGTCGGGCTGGATGCCGAAAGAGGGACGCGTCACCAAGACAACGGCCGGTAAGTATGAAAATCGTTTACTTTCACTAGGGAAAGTGCTGGCCCTTCTCTCTATCCTGCACTGATAGGGAGAAGGGAAGCACTTTTCCCGCAGTCCGCAGCAGCTAGTCCGCATCAATGTACTGCACATTTTGTGCAGATCCGCAGCAGAATCTGCAACGCAGATTCTGTGCGGCATTGATGCGGACAGTTGCGGAGGAAATCCGCCACGTGTGGTCATGCCCTTATAGTAGTTATATTCTTGTATATAGCAGTATTATAGTAGTTATATTCTTGTATATAGGGGGCAGTATTATAGTAGTTATATTCTTGTAGATAGGGGCAGTATTATAGTAGTTATATTCTTGTATATAGGGGCAGTATTATAGTAGTTATATTCTTGTACATAGGGGGCAGTATTATATTAGTTATATTCTTGTATATAGGGGGCAGTATTATAGTAGTTATATTCTTGTATATAGGAGCAGTATTATAGTAGTTATATTCTTGTATATAGGGGCAGTATTATAGTAGTTATATTCTTGTATATAGGGGGCAGTATTATAGTAGTTATATTCTTGTATATAGGGGCAGTATTATAGTAGTTATATTCTTGTATATAGGGGGCAGTATTATAGTAGTTATATTCTTGTATATAGGGGGCAGTATTATAGTAGTTATATTCTTGTATATAGGGGGCAGTATTATAGTAATTATATTCTTGTATATAGGGGGCAGTATTATAGTAGCTGTATTCATGTATATAGGGGCAGTATTATAGTAGTTATATTCTTGTATATAGGGGGCAGTATTATAGTAGTTATATTCTTGTATATAGGGGCAGTATTATAGTAATTATATTCTTGTATATAGGGGGCAGTATTATAGTAGCTGTATTCTTGTATATAGGGGCAGTATTATAGTAGTTATATTCTTCTATATAGGAGGCAGTATTATAGTAGTTATATTCTTGTATATAGGAGCAGTATTATAGTAGTTATATTCTTGTATATAGGGAGCAGTATTATAGTAGTTATATTCTTGTATATAGGAGCAGTATTATAGTAGTTATATTCTTGTATATAGGAGCAGTATTATAGTAGTTATATTCTTGTATATAGGGGGCAGTATTATAGTAGTTATATTCTTGTATATAGGGGGCAGTATTATAGTAGTTATATTCTTGTGTATAGGGGCAGTATTATAGTAGTTATATTCTTGTATATAGGGGGCAGTATTATAGTAGTTATATTCTTGTATATAGGAGGCAGTATTATAGTAGTTATATTCTTGTATATAGGGGCAGTATTATAGTAGTTATATTCTTGTATATAGGAGCAGTATTATAGTAGTTATATTCTTGTATATAGGGGGCAGTATTATAGTAATTATATTCTTGTATATAGGGGGCAGTATTATAGTAGCTGTATTCTTGTATATAGGGGCAGTATTATAGTAGTTATATTCTTGTATATAGGGGCAGTATTATAGTAGTTATATTCTTGTATATAGGGGCAGTATTATAGTAGCTGTATTCTTGTATATAGGGGCAGTATTATAGCAGTTATATTCTTGTATATAGGGGCAGTATTATAGTAGTTATATTCTTGTATATAGGGGCAGTATTATAGTAGTTATATTCTTGTATATAGGTGCAGTATTATAGTAGTTATATTCTTGTATATAGGAGCTGTATTATAGTAGTTATATTCTTGTATATAGGGGGCAGTATTATAGTAGTTATATTCTTGTATATAGGAGCAGTATTATAGTAGTTATATTCTTGTACATAGGGGCAGTGTTATAGTAGATATATACTTGTAAATAGGGGCAGTATTATCGTCGTTATATTCTTGTATATAGGGGCAGTATTATAGTAGTTATATTCTTGTATATAGGGGCAGTATTATAGTAGTTATATTCTTGTATATAGGGGCAGTATTATAGTAGTTATATTCCTGTATATAGGAGCAGTATTATAGTAGTTATATTCTTGTATATAGGGGCAGTATTATAGTAGTTATATTCTTGTATATAGGGGCAGTATTATAGTAGTTATATTCTTGTATATAGGAGGCAGTATTATAGTAGTTATATTCTTGTATATAGGAGCAGTATTATAGTAGTTATATTCTTGTATATAGGGGGCAGTATTATAGTAGTTATATTCTTGTATATAGGGGGCAGTAATATAGTAGTTATATTCTTGTATATAGGAGGCAGTATTATAGTAGTTATATTCTTGTATATAGGGGGCAGTATTATGGTAGGTATATTCTTGTATATAGAGGGCAGTATTATAGTAGTTATATTCTGTATATAGGAGCAGTATTATAGTAGTTATATTCTTGTATATAGGGGCAGTAGTATAGTAGTTATATTCTTGTATATAGGAGCAGTATTATAGTAGTTATATTCTTGTATATAGTAGCAGTATTATAGTAGTTATATTCTTGTATATAGGGGCAGTATTATAGTAGTTATATTCTTGTATATAGGGGCAGTATTATAGTAGTTATATTCTTGTATATAGGGGCAGTATTATAGTAGTTATATTCTTGTATATAGTAGCAGTATTATAGTAGTTATATTCTTGTATATAGGGGCAGTATTATAGTAGTTATATTCTTGTATATAGGGGCAGTATTATAGTAGTTATATTCTTGTATACAGGAGGCTGTATTATAGTAGTTATATTCTTGTATATAGGGGCAGTATTATAGTAGTTATATTCTTCTATATAGGAGGCAGTATTATAGTAGTTATATTCTTGTATATAGGAGCAGTATTATAGTAGTTATATTCTTGTATATAGGGAGCAGTATTATAGTAGTTATATTCTTGTATATAGGAGCAGTATTATAGTAGTTATATTCTTGTATATAGGAGCAGTATTATAGTAGTTATATTCTTGTATATAGGGGCAGTATTATAGTAGTTATATTCTTGTATATAGGGTTAGTATTATAGTAGTTATATTCTTGTATATAGGGGGCAGTATTATAGTAGTTATATTCTTGTATATAGGGGGCAGTATTATAGTAGTTATATTCTTGTATATAGGGGCAGTATTATAGTAGTTATATTCTTGTATATAGGGGGCAGTATTATAGTAGTTATATTCTTGTATATAGGGGGCAGTATTATAGTAGTTATATTCTTGTATATAGGAGCAGTATTATAGTAGTTATATTCTTGTATATAGGGGCAGTATTATAGTAGTTATATTCTTGTATATAGCAGGCAGTATTATAGTAGTTATATTCTTGTATATAGGGGCAGTATTATAGTAGTTATATTCTTGTATATAAGGGGCAGTATTATAGTAGTTATATTCTTGTATATAAGGGGCAGTATTATAGTAGTTATATTCTTGTACATTGAGTAAAGTTTAAAAAAATAATCTCTTAGGGGTACAAGCAATGTTTGGTCAAGAAGAGCTAAATACCTCGTGTCATGACAGCAAACGTTTTGTAATATTCACAAGTTCTATAGAAAATTTACATCTCACTTATTTCTTTGTAAAAGTTTCCTCTGCTAATATCTTAGTTATATCTTTTTCTGTCTCCTTATATTCTCCGCCAAGTGAGGGGACTGTAAGCGAGAGATAAATATCAGCAAATTACTCTTCAGTAAGAAATAACTAAAAATGAAGGATTTCCTGTATGAAGAGATGGATTGTGGTGTAGGTGATGCTTCGTGTAATCAATGAGCTCGTCCATTATGAAATCCTGAGAACGAGCGTTTCCCAAAGAAAAGTGCGGCCACATTCACAAAGCAGCGCATGTGGTCCTCAAGGACGCCGAATCTATTCTTTTGTCTGACGGAGAAAGCCATAATCTTAATGTTAATTTCAAACAAAGCGTCTCCAAGCAACATAATGTGGAATTTCGGATCCTCCGCGCTGCCTTTCAACAAGAGGCCGACAAATACTTTCTAATTATGGCCATTGTGCAGATTGTTCAAGGCTTTTCACTTGTGGAGGGAATGAAATGGTTTAGAATTTTTTTGCATGAGGATTTTAGATAATCAGATGTTCCAAAAAATATAAAAACGCCAAATTAACACTTTCAGGGTCTCTTATGAAACTGAAGGTATCAACTGGGATGGAGGGAGTCAAACCTAAATAAACCTAATTTATTGTAATATGAAAAGTACTTCTTCTTTCTGATATACTGTTTGTTTCAATTTCTTACCATTTTCTATATCTCTGATTGCTGTAATTGAATGGAAACATTTTTGTTCATTTACAACGGTTGAAAACCCCTACATACCCAATATTTGATCACAGATGAGGTTTTGCTGCTATTTTATACACTCTAGACAATCCTCTGTGAGATAAACAACTCTGTCTATAGACCGATAGATTTGACCTGCACTGATACATTGTAACAAACTATCAGGAGAGAATAGAAATGTGTTTTACTGATGTATTTAGATGACAGAGGCTATTCTACATGGGATACAGTTGAAGCAAAGTCTTAGTTGAGTTGTACCGATTTTCTGGAGGGAAAAAAGTTTTTTTTTAATATTCACTGACACAAAGCAGAGATCTTGAAATTGTAGAGGAAGCTAAATGAATCACTTTAAAGGGCGCTTATGAAATTGAAAACATCACCTGGGATGTGGGGTAAATAAAAACTAACCATTTATGTAATTAAAGTTTCCGCATCTGTCTAATGTATGTTGTGATTCAATTCCTTACAATTTTTAAGAAGGCTGCTTGCTGTCAGTGAATGGGAACACTCTTGTTTATATCCAAATGTTGAAAACCTGTACAGGCCTAATACATTGCACAGCTGAGATTTTGCTACAATTGTATCTATCTGATGTAGACAATCCTCTCTGATACATTGGAGGCCTTTAAATACAGGGTCAGTTCACTCTGAGGGTATGTGCAAGTCCCGGACCGAACACAGTGCAGGGAGCCGAGCTCCTAGCATCATACTTATGTACGACGCTAGGAGTCCCGGCCTCGCTGCAGGACAACTGTCCCGTACTGTAATCATGTTTTCAGTACGGGACAGTAGTTCCCCGGAGAGGCAGGGACTCCTAGCGTTGTACATAACTATGATGCTAGGAGCCCGGCTCCCTGCAGTGTGTTCGGTCCGGTACTTGCGGCCGAAATACGTCCGTCAATTACGGACGTAATGCCCTCGTGTGCACATACCCTGAGGTTTTTTTGGCACTGATTTTGATGCAGAAACCTCGTAGGAATCAGCGCCAAAAACAGCCAAAATCGCCCCCCATGTATTTCAATTTTTTCCGGGTAGCTTTTGGCCGCTCGCGGGGAAAAAAAAAAGCGACATATCCTTTCTATCCGCGGTCTGCGCCTCTGCCCTCCCATTGGAATCAATGAGAGGCAGAGAAAACCTGTAGCGCTCGTTTCTGAGCATTTTTCGCAGTGTTTTTTGCCCGCGGTCCTTACATTAGCTTCAATGGCCGCGGCCAAATAACGCAGTAAAAAAATTCACTTAAAAATACATGCAGGCAGTGTAAAATATGCCTCAAAATTCCTGGAGGAATTCTCACACAGATTTCTCCTGCCTGCAAAAAAGTCTGTGAACCTAATACTACATTTCTCCTGCTTGGGCTGATGGGGCAGAGATGGTGCCGGGCTGAGGCTTTACCTGTTTATAAGGTGGGATGGGACTGGACCCGTGGCAATCTGCTGATCACTGCGCCGGCCCCTATATGGAAGGGGTTCTCTGTGATTAGGCCCATTGGATTGACCAATTAATCAGCTCTCCCCTATATAAACACTGTGAAAATGCTTCCTCATGATGTTCGCTCCTGTTTTGGAAGAATATCACTCAGGGAACAAAGTTTTTGAATTTTATGAGTACCTCGGTGGGTTGGGCCAAGTTGGTATGAAATTGACCAGTATAAACCTGTATAAAATATTGGGGGTTCCACTCCTGGAATCTAGTCATGGGTAGGTACATAAGAGCCTATGGGGAGTATGGGGTCAACTGTCCACAATATTTGGCTACATACTGTCCAATAATAGAATTCCTTTAATCTGTCATCTGTTCATGCAAAAACGCCACAACAAAAAGTTGCCATATTTTTCTTGGGCAGCGGGGTGAATCTCTGTGGTGGTTCTCTGTGGTGGTTCTCTGGGGTGGTTCTCTGGGGTGATTCTCTGGGGTGATTCTCTGGGGTGATTCTCTGGGGTGATTCTCTGGGGTGATTCTCTGGGGTGGTTCTCTGGGGTGGTTCTCTGGGGTGATTCTCTGGGGTGGTTCTCTGTGGTGGTTCTCTGGGGTGATTCTCTGGGGTGATTCTCTGGGGTGATTCTCTGGGGTGGTTGAGGTGATTCTCTGGGGTGGTTCTCTGGGGTGGTTCTCTGTGGTGGTTCTCTGGGGTGGTTCTCTGTGGGGGTTGTCTGGGGTGGTTCTCTGGGGTGATTCTCTGGGGTGGTTCTCTGGGGTGGTTCTCTGGGGTGGTTCTCTGGGGTGGTTCTCTGGGGTGGTTCTCTGGGTTGGTTCTCTGAGGTGATTCTCTGGGGTGGTTCTCTGGGGTGGTTCTCTGGGGTGGTTCTCTGGGGTGGTTCTCTGAGGTGATTCTCTGGGGTGGTTCTCTGGGGTGGTTCTCTGGGGTGGTTCTCTGGGGTGGTTCTCTGGGGTGGTTCTCTGGGTTGGTTCTCAGAGGTGATTCTCTGGGGTGGTTCTCTGAGGTGATTCTCTGGGGTGGTTCTCTGGGGTGGTTCTCTGCGGTGGTTCTCTATGGTGGTTCTCTGTGGTGGTTCTCTGGGGTGATTCTCTGGGGTGATTCTCTGTGGTGGTTCTCTGGGGTGGTTCTCTGGGGTGATTCTCTGGGGTGATTCTCTGGGGTGGTTCTCTGGGGTGATTCTCTGTGGTGGTTCTCTGGGGTGATTCTCTGGGGTGATTCTCTGTGGTGGTTCTCTGGGGTGATTCTCTGTGGTGGTTCTCTGGGGTGGTTCTCTGAGGTGATTCTCTGGGGTGGTTCTCTGGGGTGGTTCTCTGAGGTGATTCTCTGGGGTGGTTCTCTGGGGTGGTTCTCTGCGGTGGTTCTCTGGGGGTATTTGTCTGGGGGTGTTTGTCTGGGGGTGGTTCTTTGGGGTGGTTCTCCATGCGTTTATATTCCTTCTATGTTTATCCAATAATCTGTCACCTATCCAGTCCTATCATTGCCAGATAAATGGAATTTTCTATGAATCTTTTATTTTTTCAATTACTTTTCTCAATTGTGGAATTCAAAAAATGTACCAAAAATTGCAAATTTATAATTGGACTGAAAGGGCTTTGTGTGTTTTTCCCCTAACGACCCGCTAAGGAGAGATGACCATGGCTCGCTGCTATCAGACTTCTCAATAAACACTGAACATACTGGTCGCTGTGTCCAGGCCGATAGTAAAAGTCCTCACTCAAGAATTCCAAAATAAATAAGTTGTTACAATTTCAATAACTAATGTTTCTATTGACTTTTATACCAGTGATACAATTCTGTGTGGAGCGTATCTGAGTATTTAGATACATTTTAAGGGAATATGAGACACTTGAAAGTGATTTTCTTGGTGTTTCCTGTAAGATGTGAACCACATGGGCCGTCAGTAGAAGTTCAGCAGAATCTTTCTACAAACCTTCCCTTGTTTCTTACCCAAACAACAATAAAACAGCCATTTGCCTTTCATCCACATCTGGTTGCTGGAAAAACAGTGACCCGTGGAATCCAGAATTTTATCCCAGGCGGCTGCAGGAACGTGGAGTGGACCCTCTGCCCGGGATTACTGGAGATCTGAGATCCCAGCGGGGCGGGAGGTTTCATCAAGTGAATATTGGAAAAACACTCAGTCACTGGCGGGGGAAATATGATCTTTGCCAAATGGTAGAGGCGGACGATGCTACCCCGGTTATGTGTATGCCCCCTCAGGAGATATGGAGCAATAGCACTGGGGCAAATGGTAAAAAGTGGCCAAAAAATAATTTGCAAGTTTTTGTTTATCAAAAAGTCATGTATGGATCTATAGGGGAAACCAGGTTGAAAACATCTACAGGGGCCACAAATTGACACCCATAGGGACCGTTGTATTTGAGTATCAAGTTCCTCACAAATAATATCAGACTATCTTAGTCATGGGGTAATGAGCAGAGTACATGTTGTATTACCTGTTTACTGATGGTTTCCATATACCTCCGCTTTTTTCCGACACTTAAAAAAAAAAATCCTGGACAATTTGTGTTAACCGTAAATATATATTACAAAGATGCAAAATGTTACTATTTTATAGACTACAAAATCCATGTTAATCAAAAGTGGAACATCACATTAGGGTCAATCACCTATCTGGAAACCATCAATAGGTTGATGTTGGTGGATCCGTTCTTATTATGTATAACTATTGATCACTGTGAGTGTAGAATGGGGTCCTGCTGGGAATGGATTGTGGGTCTGTTCGGCTCATTAACTACTTCAAAGAGACCTGACACCTCTCCTGACATGTTTGTTTCAGTACATACTTGCCTTTCCAATGCAATAACAATTCTGGAGCATCTTTTCCTAGTACTCTGTTATTCCGCCTAGAAATGTATGAATAAATTAACAATTGGGTGTTACCGTTCCCTTTGTTAAAGGGGCGTGTCCCTACACAGACTCACTGTGGGCACTGATTAGACAGTGTCAGACTGTGTAGGGATACGCCCAGTTGGCAATTTATTCATACATTTCGTAGTAATTACAGATAAATACTACGGTCCTGCGCATGGGGCATTATACAGTCATGCACATTATACAGTCCAGCTCATTATCAGACTAATATTCTGTATTAATATGTGTCATGATGTTCACGTGGGTATGAGCTGAGGGACCGGGTGTGTTCAGCCGCAATCAGTATAAGACCCCATGCACACCACCGTATTTTCATCCATCCGTAAATACTCTCCATATTGCATCCGTATATACGGATCTGTAAAAAAAGAGGGAGGCTGAAAATGATGTCACCAACATGTTGCATAGCAATGCTGCCGTAAATACGGATGGATTACGGATGCACATCGGTAGCCGTTCTAATTTCGGAAGCGCCCATAGGCTTCTATGGGAGAGTCCGTGCCATAATTATAGACAAGAATAGGAAGGGTTCTATAATTTTTTCACCATGGACACCCATCCGTAAAAATACGGAAAGGTGTCCGTGGCCAATAGAAATGAATGAGTCCGTAATTACGGTGTAATGAAATATACGGCCGTGTGCCTGGGGCCTAAATGTCCATAAACAGCCATAATAGGTTCAGTGACAAGCGATCAGCCTGCTTATTGACGGTTTCCATGGACCACTAGCTTTTATTTCTACCATACAAATAGAAAAAAAATCCCAAACAGTAAAAAGATAATTAAGATGTATTACAAAGTTGCTGAATGTTACAGTATAGAGAAGTCCTTGTTAGTCCGAGGTGAATTGTCCCTTTAAGGCCCCGATTTCCGTGCCATTATTACATGTATAAATATGACCGCTCCCGGTTCCCACCCTATAGCTTTTCCGATACTTCATTATCTGTTACTATGTAATACTCATACTTAGGATTTGTACTTTGGACATTATACGTTATTATTGCTCTATCGGTGTTATCTTCGGGACGGGTCTTTTATGTCAGGGGTCAGTGACTGATGTGATGCAGTAAATTGGGCAATGTCTGCTTACACAAGATGTCAACATGTCCGTGAGCTTTGAAGTTCTTCTTCCATTAGGGATCCAGTGATACTTTGTATTTACTTAGATTGTTTATGTAGAATTTACCAGTGGGTCATGGGCCGAGGGTTCAGTGAACTTTTTAATATTTATGTCAATAGGATACAGATAGTAGGGGCATTTTTATTTTCATTAGTTGTCCAATCTGTGAATCTGCTTTTCCACTGATCTCAAAGGGTGTTTTCAGGAATATGCATTGATGGCGTTTCCTTGGATGGCTTAAAGGGACTGTTCACATTGGACAATCCCTACTTTTTAGAAGTGTCTCTTGACAATAAGCTGATCACACAGTGTCCTCCTGCTGGGACCCCAAGTGATCAGTTGTGATCTGTGGGGAAACCTGGCAGCAAGTGTTTCATTTCCCTGCAGCGCCACCACAGGAGAAATGAAGTATTACAGTGTCCATTCATACCAATGTGTTGTCTGTGTAATACAGGACAGGTCCTCCGAAGGTAGAGACGCTCTATGTAACCGCTCTCCACTGAGCAGAGGACCCCCCTCTATTAACTCATTACCTAATAGGGTGTATTTAGATAGGTTTTCCCCCTTTTAATGTGTGATCGCAAGGATCAGACCTGGGTTCTTGTGGTCCTCTGAGGGTTACGCTAGAACGGACGCCACAACGCAGGTGTGAACGCAGCCTAAATATAAAAAAAGCTAAAATTCCGCTGTACACAATAAAAAATATTTCTGGATAAAAATTGTCTCCCCTTTCAAAACTTTAGGGTAAATATGAATTATTCTGTCTTCCCGGCAGTGGTCGGTGACGCTTCGCACAGTTTCTGCCCCCCCCCCCCACTCATCATATCACACATCAGCCCTGGAATGTCGACACAAGATTTGTAGATCCCAAGATCTCTCCCCGGGTGCCACATGGCGCTGCGTCATGTCACACAGAACAGCGTTTAGGATTATCAGTGATTTACCGCTCAACTACCGGGGATTAATGGGATTATTAATCATCTGAACATCATAAAACAAGGGTCAGTATTAGGGTGTAAATCTAGAGCAGCTCATAGGAGCCTGGATGTTATATATTATAATGTGCGCTCCTTCACTGCTGGGGGACGGCAGGACTGTCCTCAGAAGTCCAAAAATATAGTCAGATCTAGGACATGAAACACTTCTTAGAAATAACAAAGACCCCAGCAGCACAGAGTATTTCAGGGGAGCATCTTGTGACCTGTCCACCAATGTGAAGACAGGGCTGTATATGACAGGGGCAGTGTCATGATGTGAGGAGGGGAATGGAGACAGGTGGTCAGACTCAGTATAAGGCCTTATTCACACGAACGTGTCCGTTTTGCGCCCCGGAAAAAACGCAGCATTTTTCTTGCATTGCAGTTCCGTCTGACATCCGTGTACCGCACGCGTCTGCGTTTTTTTACGCGCGTATGTCATCTGTATGTCACGCGGTTTTTACGTCAGCAAAAAAAATCTGAAGGAGGTGTTTTTGTGAAAAACACAGACCGCACACTGATGTCGTGCGCGTGCTGTCCGTCTTTTTCACGCACCCATTGACTTCAATGGGCTGCGTGGTGCACAAATACGCACCAAAATTGGACATGCAGTGAGTTTCACGCAACGGACACACGCGCTGCGTGAAAAACAACGTATGTCTCAATAGCCCCATTGAATTTGATAGGTCCGTGTGGTGTCCGTGAAAAAAACGAACAGCACACGGACGTGAAATACGCTCGTCTGAATAAGGCCTTACATAGAGAGGTAAACAGGGTCCCCCAGCAGCACAAAGTATTTTAGGACCAGTAGCAGTGGAGTGATCTTCTGGAGGCAGTGACCTGTCCTCCCTTGTGATGATGATAGTGAGGACAGGTCTGTATGTGACAGGGGGCCGCGAGGAGGAGGATGGAGACAAATGGTCGCAGACTGAGCACCACATAGTGAGAGAAACAGTAGGAGTTTTTAAGGAGATGAGCGTAATAATCACAGATCAAAAGTTACAATGTACGAAGTTACAAGTTACAATGTAATCCACTGTTTGGACTAGTTCACACAGGGTATTTTGGTGCTGCTTTTGAAACAACTCCAAAAATGCCCGAAATCGCCTCCGATTGATTTCAATGGGAGGCGGAGGCGTTTTGTTTTTTTACCGCTGAGCGTTAAAAAACTCTCACGGGAAAAAGTAGCGCATTCCCATTCTTCGGTCGTTTCCATATCTGACCTCCTATTGACATCAATGGGAAGCAGAGAAAGCGTTTTTTTGCTGCGTTTTTTGCCCATGACCGAAAAATGCCGCAAAAAAACGCCGCAAAGTGAGTGCAGGCAGGTCAAAATCTGCCTCAAGGAAGGAATTTTGAGGCAGATTTCTCCGCCTACAAAAAAACTCTGTGTGAACAGGGCCTTACATAGCGGAAGGGGCAGGATCCTCCAGCAGCCCAGAGTATTTCAGGAGAGGAGTAAACTGCTCTTGTGGAGGCAGTGACCTGTCCACTCCAGACTTTGAGACAGAGAGATTGGAGGATACCTTTCCTCTATATGAGATGACTATATTCCTACTATAAGTACTGGCTGCTGTCATAGCTGTTATTTCCATGTGGATGTCATAAAAGGATCAGTCACCCGCCTCGTGCATATTTTATAACCCCACAGATGCTGCCACATCCCGATGCCCCCGCTCCTCCCTCGTCATCGCTGCTCAGCTCAGTAATGTGTGTGTCGTGATATCAGACCAGTTACTCTTCTATGCAGGATCTGGGTCCTTCCAATGTTGCTGTTACTGTTTTTCCACATTTGTGGAGGTTGCAGGCGACTTTTTGCGTCTCATCCCATTATTATCATGTAAGATCCTCCAGTAATTTACGTTGAGTCTTTATTCCAGGCTGAGATCCTAAACGCCATAAGGCTGGATTCAGACGAACGTGGCGTTTTTCGCGTGCAAAAATCACTTGCCAGCTCCGTGTGTCATCCGTGTATGATGCGCGGCTGCGTGATTTTCGCGCAGCCGCCATCATAGAGATGAGGCTAGCCGACGCCCGTCACTGTCCAAGGTGCTGAAAGAGCTAACTGATCGGCAGTAACTCTTTCAGCACCCTCGACAGTGTATTCCGATCACCATATCTAGCAACCTGTTAAAAAAAGAGGTTCGTACTTACCGAGAACTTCCCGGCCGTTGCCTTGGTGACGCGTCCTTGGTGACACGCCCTTGGTGACGCGCCTCTCTTGACATCTGGCCCCACCTCCCTGGATGACGCGGCAGTCCATGTGACCGCTGCAGCCTATCATTGGCCTGTGATTGGCTGCAGCCTGTGCTTGGCCTGTGATTGGCTGCAGCTGTCACTTGGACTGAATTGTCATCCCGGGAGGTCAGACTGGAGGAAGAAGCCGGGAGTTATCGGTAAGTTAGAACTTTTTTTTTTTTTAACACGTTCATGTATATTGTGACCGGAAGTCACTGTCCAGGGTGCTGAAACAGTTTAACTCTTTCAGCACCCTGGACAGTGACTATCTCCTGACGTCGCGTACCGGATATTTTTTTGCTGGGTTCGGCCAAAACGAGTTCGGCCGAACCCGGTGAAGTTCAGTTCGGTTGTCCGGGTTCGCTCTTCTCAAAGACACTCCGTTTGGATGTTTGTAAACAGAAAAGCACGTGGTGCTTTTCTGTTCACATTCATCCTTTTGACAGCTGTTGCGCGAATCACACAGTTTGCACGGAAGTGCTTCCGTGCGGCATGCGTGGTTTTCACGCACCCATTGACTTCAATGGGTGCGTGATGCGTTGAAAACGTTGAATCAACGGACATGTCGTGAGTTTTTTGCAACGGACCAACGCAGCGCAAAACTCACGCACATGTCTGCACGGCCCCATAGACTAATATAAGTCTGTGCAACGCGCATGAAAATCACGCGTGTTGCACGCGCGTATTTCCCGTTCGTCTGAATAAAGCCTAAGAGACAAATTGCCGGTTCTTCGCTATAACAGATTTGGTTGCCGGGACAATTCCACTCGCTGCGCAGCTGCAAATCCTATAAAGTAAACTCATAAACCCTGCACCACGTCTTCATGTGATCAGATTGACTTGATTCAGATTTCACGTGTTACAATAAAGTTCATATTGCATCTAGAAAAAAAACGGGAAAAAAAACCAGAGTAACTTTGTGTATGTTAATAAGTTCCAAAATTAAAGTAACATTGATATCACATCATCGCCATACGGCTGAAATTTAGCGTCCATATAACAGTCGAAATTCTGTGGTCTAACCCAATGTTGCACCGGCAGAACCTCGGCGAGTCCGGGTGTGACTGCGGTAATAAGAACGCCGTGATTGTCCACCTTTTGATAACATGTTTTTTTTAGGTCCAACACTCAGTGCAGGTTTTTTTTTCTTACTATCTTTGTAGTGGCCGGAGTTCCATTTTTCGAATATAGAATTCCAAATCATAGTTAAAATTCTTTCTTCCTGTAGCGACCACTAGGGGGAGCTTAGGAGCTTACTGCATACAGTTGTATTATTGAGTTCACTATATAAAGTATGCAATGAGCTCCCAATCTACCCCTAGTGGTGGCTAAAGAAAGTTAGAATTTTGACTGTCTATGTAGGGCAGGGGTCAGCAACCTTCGGCACGCCAGCTATTGTTAAACTACAATTCCCAGCATGTCCTGACAGTTTTTGACTGGAATAATAAAGCTATTGGCTGTCAGGGCATGCTTGGAATTATAGTTTCAAAACAGCTGGAGTGCCGAACGTTGCTGACCCCCAATGGCATGGCGTGCCAATAATAAAAAAACAAACAGCTGAAGTACTCTGTGTGCCATGCAAACATGAAAGTCATATGAGACAAACTGTTACCACGTATGTGACTTATATAAATTGATCAGTTAATTAAACTTACGTTTTAGTGTGACCCTTTTCTTTGACTTTCTTTGCAAAGATGAATCATCTGTGGCGCATACAAGGCTACTGAACACCTTTGGGAGGGTGCACGTAGGAGAGACCGCAGCTACTGAACACCAGCTGGAGGGTGCGACACACAGGAGAGAGTGACTACTGAACACCAGCTTGTGGGGGCACATAGGAGAAACCGTGGCTACTGATCACCAGCTTTGGGGGGGAGGGCACTTAGGAGAGACCATGGCTACTGAACACCAGCTGGAGGGCACGGCACATAGGAGAGACCATGGCTACTGAGCACCAGCTGGAGGGCACAGCACACAGGAGAGAGAGAGAGTAAATTCTGAACACCAGCTTGGGAGGCACATAGGAGAGACCAAGGCTACTGAGCACCAGCTTGGGGGACACATAGGAGTGGCCGTGGCTACTGAGCACCAGCGTGGGGGGTGCACACAGGTTGAGCAAGCTGCCAACTTTTGCTAACTCTTCTTTTACAAAGCAGTTACTGAACTCCTTGTGGCGCTGATCACCAGGAGAGAGCGCGGTGCGGCACTGCGTTCTTGCCAAGCGACAAAGACAATGAAGCACCGCTATATTTCCTGGTGATCAGCGCCGTCAAGCACATAATGAAGCACCGGTCTCTTTCCTGGTGATCAGCGCTGCCAAGCGCATAATGAAGCACCGCTCTCTTTCCTGGTGATCAGCGCCGCCAAGCTCACAACAGCACTGAACTCTGGGGGACATAAGTGTCCAGCAAACATGCGCTGCATGCCCAGTGCATAGGTTTCTGGCCCCTCATGTAGGGTATTTGGAGCTTTGTATCAGAAAAATGAAGCTTCGACTGCTATAAAGATTCATGAAGAAATTAATCACCAAAGAACATTGGAAGTCTTTTTAGTAAGTAAAGATAATGGTGTTAAAGGGTCGACATTCACTTTACGTGGGGGCAGCCGTTTACCCCTGATCTATCAGGATGACTGATGGTGCATTTTTCATTAACAGATAGTAAAAGATCAATTTGACAGATCGGAAGTCAGTGATTTACATTTTGAAGAATAAATTCAGATATTAACCATTATGTTTGCTATAAAATAACCTCCATGCACATTATACCTTCCACTATCCCTGATGATCTTTAGTTAAAAAAAATAATGCATTAAAATATCTATATACTCCAATGCATTACTGTCGGCCAATGTTACTCTGACCGGTATTTATTAGGTCCTAACTCAAGCAGGGTTTTATATGGTCCTTGTGATGGCAGCACTGGGGGGCCTTTGTTGCTACCCCATCGGTGATCCCCTGCTAAAGGGGTTACAAAATGCACCCTCACCGTTTCTCTACTCTTTTGGTGCCACAGTCACTTCAATATGGTATCTAAGGGGTTAAACACCAGGGACTGGAGTTATCTCTGAACCCGTCCTATACTGCGGGATGTCAGCTGACACCTGCAGGTTATGGCGCGGACACAGTTCCTGAGCCCACACCCCATCACGGCACTGTACATTTCTGGCACAGTGGGGGAAGTGGTTAATAGATCCAGACATTGACATGAACCAAAGTGACTTTTAAATTTGACGGGGTGGATAATTAAGTAATTATCAGGTGAAAATGGCCCTAAAATGGTGAGCTCCACAGAGATGAGCCCTGTCCGTTTGGGTTATTTGACGCACGCAGGACAATGATACAAATGTTATCAAAATAAATTAGATGAAATGATTGATGATGTCATCAGAAAAGCAAATATTCCCAGACTCATTCAGAATATTTTAATCTGTGTGGATTCCTCTACCAAAACGGGGACCGTGTCGCCATGATTAGGGGGTGAGGTCACAGCTACTTAGAATGTTCTTGTTGGTTTAACGTTCCCACCTTTTTTATGACTGTGTTTAATCTCGGCACACTTGGCATGATGTCAGCCGCTTACACATTTCAAGGCGTGAGAATAACACTTCACTCAAATTGATGTTTCTACCAGAAACTGCAGAGGAACCTGGATCTGTGCTGGAGGAGAGAAGGAGACGCTTACGTGCTAATGTCAAGGGTAACCACCTTGATTGGTATTAAACAAATTGTGAATTGTACCCTCTTGTATGTCAATGCCCAATTTACTTCTCTCCCAAAACCTTAATATTTACCTCACCAGTGAGGGGGTGCCCAACAGAGTTGCAGCTAGGCCATCCCTCACCCGGGCCCAAGATTACATTTGTTGCCCTAGTCCTGTATCTGAATACTCTGGCCAAGGCAGAGTTACTTGTTGGTGCCCTCACAGGCATCTAGCACCCACAACACATGTCCCACAAGTCCTATCTAGCTCTATAATATGTTCAGAATGTCCATTACCCTTCTTTAGGGCTAGTAGAATAATTCTCTTGTATATTCCATTGGAAACTTATTGCAATTTGCAAAACCATCTTCAAAATACACCATGAGCAGTGTGATAAAAATTGACAAAATGCCATGTTTAATGGAGAAAGTCCTGAGTCCCCTTGAATCCCATCAACAATTTCAATAATCTGTAACTAGCACAGTACTCCATGTATTATGATATCTTCAAGATGCTCTTCAGTGGTAGTTACATGAGTCCTTCATGGGAAGGCAACGAGAAGTTTAGGGACCGCCATGGGGGCGTTACATATGCCTATTATTGAAGAAGCCCCCAAATAAGAAATTTAGCGGGTCATGTTAGTGAGCACAAGAAATTCTGTTCAGGTCTTACAGGTCTATGAATTCTGTGATCGTCTCGATCCGTCTTGTTACTTTTCTTCATCTTTTTCCGTCATCTCATCTCAATATAATTGCATTTCCTGATGAGCTTGGTCTTCTCATAAAACATTCAGAATAAGAGGCACTTCAGTTCGGTCATTTTTGGTTCAAGTTGAAGGTCTGGCTTGAATGGGTCAAGGATCTTCTTGTTTCTCACGCTTCTTCAACATGGCAGATTGAAGAAATGGCCTGCAATATTACCAAAATCAAAAACTATATATAAGAAATTTACAGAGTTTTGCAAAGGGGCCAAGTAAAGCCACCACTAGTGAGCGCTCGTCTCCATGGTATTTAACAGGTCACCCCAGTAGTTAATTCAGGACGTCTCTTCATTTCAAGGCGTGCTTTATGAAATATAAGAATGATACAGGAGTGATCACAACAATTTGCTGATTTAGGAATGCAAAGTCTCATCTGTCTCTACTGTGTTGAGTTTTGTTTAGTTTATGATGTATTTTTACTGCCTGCGAGATGGAAATCTTCCAAGGGCTATTTATGGTGTCCCTGCTCCGTTCGTGCAGAAGATCCACCCGTCCAGCATATAGTTGGAGCGCGGTTCCTGCAGCGTTTCTATATATAACACATAATCAGCTGTCATCTTATGGCCATACATGTGGCGCATTTTATGGATAAGGCCTCACATTATGGAACCGAATACAAAGTGGAGCTGATGTCTTCAAACGAGGCAGCCGCTACTAAAGGGCTATTCTGAGTTCTTAAGAAAGTGCCGAGGCTTAGCAGCATTGGGAGACATAGTAGTAGTCACACGTAGAACCAGCACAACGCTCTTAAAGGAAAGTCTCAGCGTGCCACGGTTTTGTTTTACTCTATGAAACTGGATATAATGAGCTTCAGGATTCACTGGGGATTAATATTTCACCATCAAAATGGAGCTGTTAAATAATCTGCCCTCTGTTACCCTATACTGTAACTGGAGATTATTTTTAGAAGATAGTTTGTAGAACGAATGGCCCAGTGGCGTACATAGAAGAGAAGGGGCCATATGGGAAAGATCTAAATGGGCCCCCCATTACCGTTCCGATTTTGCCACCCAGAACAGAAGTTTTCTTGATGTTTTGCTTTTTGTTTCTTCTTTAATGCTCTTTTCATAACCCTTGGGGCATTTCCGCACCAACCCGTCCTTTGTAGAGAGGGCTAGAATAAGGTTATTAGAAACCCCTGTGCAAAACAAATTGATGGAGGCCCCATCCCATCCACCTTACCCACAGACACATAGAGGAGAGGTGTCCATGGCTCATGTCCACCAAGTGCCATGGTATAAGTTATCCATCTTCTATAGTGATATGGAGCATGCTGGTATAGCCTGGGAATCTTCTGTATATAAAATATCACTATATACAAGAAGATGTATAACTTATACCAGCTGTACATATATAATTATATATAGAATATACCCAGGTTATACCAGCATGCTCCATATCACTATATACAAGATGTATAACTTATACCAGCTGTACATATATAATTATATACAGAAGATACCCAGGTTATACCAGCATGCTCCATATCACTATATACAAGAAGATGTGTAACTTATACCAGCTGTACATATATAATTATATACAGAAGATACCCAGGTTATACCAGCATGCTCCATATCAGTATATACAAGAAGATATATAACTTATACCAGCTGTACATTTATAATTATATACAGAATATACCCAGATTATACCAGCATGCTCCATATCACTATATACAAGAAGATGTACACCTTATACCAGCTGTACATATATAATTATATACAGGAGATACCCAGGTTATACCAGCATGCTCCATATCACTATATACAAGAAGATGTATAACTTATACCAGCTGTACATATATAATTATATATAGAATATACCCAGGTTATACCAGCATGCTCCATATCAGTATATACAAGAAGATATATAACTTATACCAGCTGTACATTTATAATTATATACAGAATATACCCAGATTATACCAGCATGCTCCATATCACTATATACAAGAAGATGTACACCTTATACCAGCTGTACATATATAATTATATACAGAAGATACCCAGGTTATACCAGCATGCTCCATATCACTATATACAAGATGATGTATAACTTATACCAGCTGTACATATATAATTATATACAGAAGATACCCAGTTTATACCAGCATGCTCCATATCACTATATACAAGATGTATAACTTATACCAGCTGTACATATATAATTATATACAGAATATACCCAGGTTATACCAGCATGCTCCATATCAGTATATACAAGAAGATATATAACTTATACCATCTGTACATTTATAATTATATACAGAATATACCCAGATTATACCAGCATGCTCCATATCACTATATACAAGAAGATGTATACCTTATACCAGCTGTACATATATAATTATATACAGGAGATACCCAGGTTATACCAGCATGCTCCATATCACTATATACAAGAAGATGTATAACTTATACAAGCTGAACATATACCATTATATACAGAAGATACCCAGGTTATACCAGCATGCTCCATATTACTATATACAAGAAGATGTATAACTTATACCAGCTGTACATATATAATTATATACAGAAGATACCCAGGTTATACCAGCATGCTCCATATCACTATATACAAGATGATGTATAACTTATACCAGCTGTACATATATAATTATATACAGAAGATACCCAGTTTATACCAGCATGCTCCATATCACTATATACAAGAAGATGTATAACTTATACCAGCTGTACATATATAATTATATACAGAAGATACCCAGGTTATACCAGCATGCTCCATATCACTATATACAAGATGATGTATAACTTATACCAGCTGTACATATATAATTATATACAGAAGATACCCAGTTTATACCAGCATGCTCCATATCACTATATACAAGAAGATGTATAACTTATACCAGCTGTACATATATAATTATATACAGAATATACCCAGGTTATACCAGCATGCTCCATATCAGTATATACAAGAAGATATATAACTTATACCAGCTGTACATTTATAATTATATACAGAATATACCCAGATTATACCAGCATGCTTCATATCACTATATACAAGAAGATGTATAACTTATACCAGCTGTACATATATAATTATATACAGAAGATACCCAGGTTATACCAGCATGCTCCATATCACTATATACAAGATGATGTATAACTTATACCAGCTGTACATATATAATTATATACAGAAGATACCCAGTTTATACCAGCATGCTCCATATCACTATATACAAGAAGATGTATAACTTATACCAGCTGTACATATATAATTATATACAGGAGATACCCAGGTTATACCAGCATGCTCCATATCACTATATACAAGAAGATGTATAACTTATACCAGCTGTACATATATAATTATATACAGAAGATACCCAGGTTATACCAGCATGCTCCATATCACTATATACAAGAAGATGTATAACTTATACCAGCTGTACATATATAATTATATACAGAAGATACCCAGGTTATACCAGCATGCTCCATATCACTATCTACAAGAAGATGTATAACTTATACCAGCTGTACATATATATTTATATACAGAAGATACCCAGGTTATACCAGCATGTTCCATATCACTATATACAAGAAGATGTATAACTTATACCAGCTGTACATATATAATTATATACAGAAGATACACAGGTTATACCAGCATGCTCCATATCACTATATACAAGATGATGTATAACTCATACCAGCTGTACATATATAACAATATACAGAAGATACCCAGGTTATACCAGCATGCTCCATATCTCTATGTACAAGAAGATGTATAACTTATACCAGCTGTACATATATAATTATATACAGAATATACCCAGGTTATACCAGCATGCTCCATATCAGTATATACAAGAAGATATATAACTTATACCAGCTGTACATTTATAATTATATACAGAATATACCCAGGTTATACCAGCATGCTCCATATCAGTATATACAAGAAGATATATAACTTATACCAGCTGTACATTTATAATTATATACAGAATATACCCAGGTTATACCAGCATGCTCCATATCACTATATACAAGAAGATGTATACCTTATACCAGCTGTACATATATAATTATATACAGGAGATACCCAGGTTATACCAGCATGCTCCATATCACTATATACAAGAAGATGTATAACTTATACCAGCTGTACATATATAATTATATACAGAAGATACCCAGGTTATACCAGCATGCTCCATATCACTATATACAAGAAGATGTATAGCTTATACCAGCTGTACATATATAATTATATACAGAAGATACCCAGGTTATACCAGCATGCTCCATATCACTATATACAAGAAGATGTATAACTTATACCAGCTGTACATATATAATCATATACAGAAGATACCCAGGTTATACCAGCACGCTCCATATCACTATATACAGGAAGATGTATAACTTATACCAGCTGTACATATATAATTATATACAGAAGATGCCCAGGTTAAACCAGCATGCTCCATATCACTATATACAGGAAGATGTATAACTTATACCAGCTGTACATATATAATTATATACAGGAGATACCCAGGTTATACCAGCATGCTCCATATCACTATATACAAGAAGATGTATAACTTATACCCGCTGTACATATATAATTATATACAGAAGATACCCAGGTTATACCAGCATGCTCCATATTACTATATACAAGAAGATGTATAACTAATACCAGCTGTACATATATAATTATATACAGGAGATACCCAGGTTATACCAGCATGCTCCATATCACTATATACAAGAAGATGTATAACATATACCAGCTGTACATATATAATTATATACAGAAGATACCCAGGTTATACCAGCATGCTCCATATCACTATATACAAGAAGATGTATAACTTATACCAGCTGTACATATATAATTATATACAGAAGATACCCAGGTTATACCAGCATGCTCCATATCACTATCTACAAGAAGATGTATAACTTATACCAGCTGTACATATATATTTATATACAGAAGATACCCAGGTTATACCAGCATGTTCCATATCACTATATACAAGAAGATGTATAACTTATACCAGCTGTACATATATAATTATATACAGAAGATACACAGGTTATACCAGCATGCTCCATATCACTATATACAAGATGATGTATAACTCATACCAGCTGTACATATATAACAATATACAGAAGATACCCAGGTTATACCAGCATGCTCCATATCTCTATGTACAAGAAGATGTATAACTTATACCAGCTGTACATATATAATTATATACAGAATATACCCAGGTTATACCAGCATGCTCCATATCAGTATATACAAGAAGATATATAACTTATACCAGCTGTACATTTATAATTATATACAGAATATACCCAGGTTATACCAGCATGCTCCATATCAGTATATACAAGAAGATATATAACTTATACCAGCTGTACATTTATAATTATATACAGAATATACCCAGGTTATACCAGCATGCTCCATATCACTATATACAAGAAGATGTATACCTTATACCAGCTGTACATATATAATTATATACAGGAGATACCCAGGTTATACCAGCATGCTCCATATCACTATATACAAGAAGATGTATAACTTATACCAGCTGTACATATATAATTATATACAGAAGATACCCAGGTTATACCAGCATGCTCCATATCACTATATACAAGATGATGTATAACTTATACCAGCTGTACATATATAATTATATACAGAAGATACCCAGTTTATACCAGCATGCTCCATATCACTATATACAAGAAGATCTATAACTTATACCAGCTGTACATATATAATTATATACAGAATATACCCAGGTTATACCAGCATGCTCCATATCAGTATATACAAGAAGATATATAACTTATACCAGCTGTACATTTATAATTATATACAGAATATACCGAGATTATACCAGCATGCTCCATATCACTATATACAAGAAGATGTATACCTTATACCAGCTGTACATATATAATTATATACAGGAGATACCCAGGTTATACCAGCATGCTCCATATCACTATATACAAGAAGATGTATAACTTATACCAGCTGTACATATATAATTATATACAGAAGATACCCAGGTTATACCAGCATGCTCCATATCACTATATACAGGAAGATGTATAACTTATACCAGCTGTACATATATAATTATATACAGAAGATACCCAGGTTATACCAGCATGCTCCATATCACTATATACAAGAAGATGTATAACTTATACCAGCTGTACATATATAATTAAACACAGAAGATACCCAGGTTATACCAGCATGCTCCATATCACTATATACAAGAAGATGTATAACTTATACCAGCTGTACATATATAATTATATACAGAAGATACCCAGGTTATACCAGCATGCTCCATATCACTATATACATGAAGATGTATAACTTATACCAGCTGTACATATATAATTATATACAGGAGATACCCAGGTTATACCAGGATGCTCCATATCACTATATACAAGAAGATGTATAACTTATACCAGCTGTACATATATAATTATATACAGAAGATCCCCAGGTTATACCAGCATGCTACATATCACTATATACATGAAGATGTATAACTTATACCAGCTGTACATATATAATTATATACAGGAGATACCCAGGTTATACCAGGATGCTCCATATCACTATATACAAGAAGATGTATAACTTATACCAGCTGTACATATATAATTATATACAGAAGATACCCAGGTTATACCAGCATGCTCCATATCACTATATACAAGAAGATGTATAACTTATACCAGCTGTACATATATAATTATATACAGAAGATACCCAGGTTATACCAGCACGCTCCATATCACTATATACAGGAAGATGTATAACTTATACCAGCTGTACATATATAATTATATACAGAAGATGCCCAGGTTATACCAGCACGCTCCATATCACTATATACAGGAAGATGTATAACTTATACCAGCTGTACATATATAATTATATACAGAAGATGCCCAGGTTATACCAGCACGCTCCATATCACTATATACAAGAAGATGTATAACTTATACCCGCTGTACATATATAATTATATACAGAAGATACCCAGGTTATACCAGGATGCTCCATATCACTATATACAAGAAGATGTATAACTTATACCAGCTGTACATATATAATTATATACAGAAGATACCCAGGTTATACCAGCATGCTCCATATCACTATATACAAGAAGATGTATAACTTATACCAGCTGTACATATATAATTATATACAGAAGATACCCAGGTTATACCAGCACGCTCCATATCACTATATACAGGAAGATGTATAACTTATACCAGCTGTACATATATAATTATATACAGAAGATGCCCAGGTTATACCAGCACGCTCCATATCACTATATACAGGAAGATGTATAACTTATACCAGCTGTACATATATAATTATATACAGAAGATGCCCAGGTTATACCAGCATGCTCCATATCACTATATACAAGAAGATGTATAACTTATACCCGCTGTACATATATAATTATATACAGAAGATACCCAGGTTATACCAGCATGCCGCATATCACTATATACAAGAAGATGTATAACTTATACCCGCTGTACATATATAATTATATACAGAAGATACCCAGGTTATACCAGCATGCTCCATATTACTATATACAAGAAGATGTATAACTAATACCAGCTGTACATATATAATTATATACAGGAGATACCCAGGTTATACCAGCATGCTCCATATCACTATATACAAGAAGATGTATAACATATACCAGCTGTACATATATAATTATATACAGAAGATACCCAGGTTATACCAGCATGCTCCATATCACTATATACAAGAAGATGTATAACTTATACCAGCTGTAGACATTTAATTATATACAGAAGATACCCAGGTTATACCAGCATGCTCCATATCACTATATACAAGAAGATGTGTAACTTCTACCAGCTGTACATATATAATTATATACAGAAGATACCCAGGTTATACCAGCATGCTCCATATCACTATATACAAGAAGATGTATAACTTATACCAGCTGTACATATATAATTATATACAGAAGATACCCAGGTTATACCAGCATGCTCCATATCACTATATACAAGATGATGTATAACTTATACCAGCTGTACATATATAATTATATACAGAAGATACCCAGTTTATACCAGCATGCTCCATATCACTATATACAAGAAGATCTATAACTTATACCAGCTGTACATATATAATTATATACAGAATATACCCAGGTTATACCAGCATGCTCCATATCAGTATATACAAGAAGATATATAACTTATACCAGCTGTACATTTATAATTATATACAGAATATACCGAGATTATACCAGCATGCTCCATATCACTATATACAAGAAGATGTATACCTTATACCAGCTGTACATATATAATTATATACAGGAGATACCCAGGTTATACCAGCATGCTCCATATCACTATATACAAGAAGATGTATAACTTATACCAGCTGTACATATATAATTATATACAGAAGATACCCAGGTTATACCAGCATGCTCCATATCACTATATACAGGAAGATGTATAACTTATACCAGCTGTACATATATAATTATATACAGAAGATACCCAGGTTATACCAGCATGCTCCATATCACTATATACAAGAAGATGTATAACTTATACCAGCTGTACATATATAATTAAACACAGAAGATACCCAGGTTATACCAGCATGCTCCATATCACTATATACAAGAAGATGTATAACTTATACCAGCTGTACATATATAATTATATACAGAAGATACCCAGGTTATACCAGCATGCTCCATATCACTATATACATGAAGATGTATAACTTATACCAGCTGTACATATATAATTATATACAGGAGATACCCAGGTTATACCAGGATGCTCCATATCACTATATACAAGAAGATGTATAACTTATACCAGCTGTACATATATAATTATATACAGAAGATCCCCAGGTTATACCAGCATGCTACATATCACTATATACATGAAGATGTATAACTTATACCAGCTGTACATATATAATTATATACAGGAGATACCCAGGTTATACCAGGATGCTCCATATCACTATATACAAGAAGATGTATAACTTATACCAGCTGTACATATATAATTATATACAGAAGATACCCAGGTTATACCAGCATGCTCCATATCACTATATACAAGAAGATGTATAACTTATACCAGCTGTACATATATAATTATATACAGAAGATACCCAGGTTATACCAGCACGCTCCATATCACTATATACAGGAAGATGTATAACTTATACCAGCTGTACATATATAATTATATACAGAAGATGCCCAGGTTATACCAGCACGCTCCATATCACTATATACAGGAAGATGTATAACTTATACCAGCTGTACATATATAATTATATACAGAAGATGCCCAGGTTATACCAGCACGCTCCATATCACTATATACAAGAAGATGTATAACTTATACCCGCTGTACATATATAATTATATACAGAAGATACCCAGGTTATACCAGGATGCTCCATATCACTATATACAAGAAGATGTATAACTTATACCAGCTGTACATATATAATTATATACAGAAGATACCCAGGTTATACCAGCATGCTCCATATCACTATATACAAGAAGATGTATAACTTATACCAGCTGTACATATATAATTATATACAGAAGATACCCAGGTTATACCAGCACGCTCCATATCACTATATACAGGAAGATGTATAACTTATACCAGCTGTACATATATAATTATATACAGAAGATGCCCAGGTTATACCAGCACGCTCCATATCACTATATACAGGAAGATGTATAACTTATACCAGCTGTACATATATAATTATATACAGAAGATGCCCAGGTTATACCAGCATGCTCCATATCACTATATACAAGAAGATGTATAACTTATACCCGCTGTACATATATAATTATATACAGAAGATACCCAGGTTATACCAGCATGCCGCATATCACTATATACAAGAAGATGTATAACTTATACCCGCTGTACATATATAATTATATACAGAAGATACCCAGGTTATACCAGCATGCTCCATATTACTATATACAAGAAGATGTATAACTAATACCAGCTGTACATATATAATTATATACAGGAGATACCCAGGTTATACCAGCATGCTCCATATCACTATATACAAGAAGATGTATAACATATACCAGCTGTACATATATAATTATATACAGAAGATACCCAGGTTATACCAGCATGCTCCATATCACTATATACAAGAAGATGTATATTCTTACGGACTATAGGTTTAGAAAATATAGTTTGTAATTGGATTGAGAATTGGCTCAAGGACCGTATCCAGAGAGTTGTGGTCAATGACTCCTTCTCTGAATGGTCACCGGTTATAAGTGGTGTACCCCAGGGTTCAGTGCTGGGACCACTATTATTCAACTTATTTATTAATGATATAGAGGATGGGATTAATAGCACTATTTCTATTTTTGCAGATGACACCAAGCTATGTAATATAGTTCAGACTATGGAAGATGTTTGTGAATTGCAGGCAGATTTAAACAAACTAAGTGTTTGGGCGTCCACTTGGCAGATGAAGTTTAATGTAGATAAATGTAAAGTTATGCATCTGGGTACCAACAACCTGCATGCATCATATGTCCTAGGGGGAGCTACACTGGCGGATTCACTTGTTGAGAAGGATCTGGGTGTACTTGTAAATCATAAACTCAATAACAGCATGCAGTGTCAATCAGCTGCTTCAAAGGCCAGCAGGATATTGTCGTGTATTAAAAGAGGCATGGACTCGCGGGACAGGGATGTAATATTGCCACTTTACAAAGCATTAGTGAGGCCCCATCTAGAATATGCAGTTCAGTTCTGGGCTCCAGTTCATAGAAAGGATGCCCTGGAGTTGGAAAAAATACAAAGAAGAGCAACGAAGCTAATTAGGGGCATGGAGAATTTAAGTTATGAGGAAAGATTGAAAGAATTAAACCTATTTAGCCTTGAAAAAAGACGACTAAGGGGGGACATGATTAACTTATATAAATATATTAATGGCACATACAAAAAATATGGTGATATCCTGTTCCTTGTAAAACCCCCTCAAAAAACAAGGGGGCACTCCCTCCGTCTGGAGAAAAAAAGGTTCAAGCTGCAGAGGCGACAAGCCTTCTTTACTGTGAGAACTGTGAATCTATGGAATAGCCTACCGCAGGAGCCGTCACAGCAGGGACAGTAGATGGCTTTAAAAAAGGGTTAGATAATTTCCTAGAACAAAAAAATATTAGCTCCTATGTGTAGAAATTTTTCCTTCCCTTTTCCCTTCCCTTGGTTGGACTTGATGGACATGTGTCTTTTTTCAGCCGTACTAACTATGTAACTATGTAACTATGTAACTATGTATAACTTATACCAGCTGTACATATATAATTATATACAGAAGATACCCAGGTTATACCAGCATGCTCCATATCACTATATACAAGAAGATGTATAACTTATACCAGCTGTACATATATAATTATATACAGAATATACCCAGGTTATACCAGCATGCTCCATATCACTATATACAAGAAGATGTATAACTTATACCAGCTGTACATATATAATTATATACAGAAGATACCCAGGTTATACCAGCATGCTCCATATCACTATATACAAGAAGATGTATAACTTATACCAGCTGTACATATATAATTATATACAGAAGATACCCAGGTTATACCAGCATGCTACATATCACTATATACAAGTAGATTTTGGTTGTCCCCAGTAACCAGGGCTGTACGGTATCTGTGGCAGTGATCTTTGGGGCCTCTCTTGGTATAATATTCTTTTCTTTGGCTTCAGTGCAAATTATTAAATTAGCATCTTAAAAGAAATATCTAGAAATATTGAGAGGTTTGTGGGAACCAGTCTTTCTGGGGCATTTCTGACATTCTTCACAATATCTTGGCGCTTCTGTATTTCCAGATCCCGCCGTTTCGCTTCTTTAGATGACAAGTCCATCAAGTTTTAGAAAATGGCGATTTTTCATGGACTTACGGGAAAGGACAATCAGTGGAGTTACCAGTGTGAACACGTTTGGTGAGATGTTTGTGCTGCTCTTGGCATGACTGGCTGCTCCATGGCTGGAGATGGTCCAAGATTTCATTAGGTCCCTTGTAAATAGAGAGCTCTTTAGTCTCCTGTGCGGACACATCTGGTGGAGGAAACCAGCTGTGATTGCTGCAGTTCTGCTTCAACAAAAAGACAGATTGAGAGAAGCAAAACTATTTTCTCAGCATTGAACTGTAAAAGTAATAGGTTCTGCAGGCACCGACCCAACCAAACAGACAGCGGTAAACAGGACGCCAGAGAGCCCAAGGCAGCGTACCTGAAGCCCAGCTTAAGTTGCAGCCAGTCCAGGATTCTCAGAAATACAAATGTGTAAATGGATCCACAAGTGACACTGGATCTGTCGGGTGTTAAATCTCAGGCACAATATTAGTCTGGAGATGTAATTGAGCATAAGACCCGTCTACAGTTACACACATGAGGAGGAGGAATAATACCTGGCAAAAAGACATGAAATATAAAGTTTAGGAAGCAGCTCAGATTTTTATATAAATATGAACTGTAAGAGATTAACAAGACTGGTTATAAAAAAAATAAAAATGGAAATACAGTTTAAAGAGAATGTCCACCGCTAGCCACCATCTTATAGTAAATTGATAGAATGAAAATACCAAAAGAGTGGAGTGTACATAAAATACATTACTTATCCTGTACTGATCATGAGTTACATCCTGTATCTCTTTATTTTATATAAATTTACAAAACATAAACTGAAAAACAAATACATAACTAATTCCATATAACCAAAAAGTCACAACCCAATTCTTATAAACAAATTTTCTTATATACATCTCTGTATATGAGAAGAGAAAACTATACCAGACCCGGCCACATACACCCCACTCTTATATACTTACATCTACACTTCATCCGAAACTAAACAATAACTAGAATATATACAAACATCATATAAACGTAATCCAAAGTACCAACAGAAAATCCCCCAACCCGCGTCAACCAAGGGCCTAAAGAAACAACATAATAATGATGATAATAATAATAAAACAACAACATAATAATAATAAAATAATAATAATAATAACCCCAAAAATCCAAAATATAATAATACTAATCCCAATTTTTTTTAATTTTTTTTTTTTTTTTTTTATATATATATATTTTTTAATCACACTATACACATCCTGACTTTCCCTAACCTTACCCTTCTTACCTAAACTCCACCACCCCAGCCAGCATCTCGCCTCATGTCCTCTCACGTCCGCATAGTCCAGATGCTGGCCCCCACCACCACACCCAACACCCCAGCCCAGCCCCCCGCCCCATGTCCTCCCATGTCCGCATAGTCCGGGGCTGGGTCAGGCAAACCCCCCCCCCCCCCGACCCCCTCCCAACCTATCTATTAACCCCCTTAAGTCTATCCCTATTCTAACAACATTTCTACATTATAATACAATACACGTCACCAACCTGTCCAAATACCAAACCATATACAAAATACACCGTACCCGAAAGCACCAAGTTCGGTCGCTTGTAAACCTTTTTCCTGCCATTTCAATCCTAAACAAAACAAAAATCTTCCAGTGCTTACCTAGCCCATCACCAGATAGAGAGAAGGGAAAGCCCCCCCCAGCTCCCCCCCAGAGGCCAAGGTACCACGTCCACCGCTGCACCCTCCCTATCGCTTGCCCTATCTCCTTACCCTATTACTAGCCCTTTCTTGACCCTATTGAAAGCTGACCCTATGCTGACCCTCACCTTTCCCTTATTCCGAGTCCTATCGCTATATTTTTTATTGGTGACTCAGCGGAACGCAGACCCCCACCTCCAGTTGAGCACCGGTGACGACCCCCCCCCCTCCCTCATGAAGGCAGACACATTAAGGCACCCAAAAGGAAAAGCCCCTCCAAAGACGAGAGGCTTTGGATGCTCCCAATCTGCCAACCTCCAAAGAATGCACCTTCACCAGGTCACCCATGATATTGCTAACAACCTCATCCACTAGGAGGATTTTCTTCTGGGTAGAAACTAGACATCGTGCATTCCACATAAAGTGCCTGACCACTATACTGACTAGAAACAAGGTGCAATGGTCCCTACCACCGAGGTCTCCGAACACTCCATAGGCCCACCCAGCATAGGAGAGGCTGGTTAGGCCTGGCCAACCAATGGAGGCTCCCACCCTTTTGTATACCTCTGTATTGAAAGGGCAATGAAGCAGGAAATGCTCCATGCTTTCCAGCACTCCGCCACACTCCTCCCGGGGGCAATCCCGATCATCAGAGCTTCTGCACTTTAGATTGTCCCTCACATACAGTCTCCCATGGAAGCAACGCCAAGCCAGATCCCAAAACTTCTGGGGAATCCTCGCTGAATTTAAAAGTTTTAATCCCACCCCGAGGTCACTACTTGGGCAGTCTTTGAGCGCCAGGGGCTTCTGGAAGTGGGTCATCAGGACCCTCCTGTCAAGAAATTTTCTCGACATGGTCCTGATCTCCCACACCTCCAGACCCCACCGGCGAACAATCTTCAGCGCCAGGGTGGCATAAGCCGGGAGATGTCCGTGAGGTGTACGCAGGTCTTTCACTTGCCCTCCTCTCTCCCATTCCTGGAAGAAAGGCCGAAACCACCCCCTGCAGGAGGATATCCACCAAGGAGCCCTCTCTTGCCAGAGGTTTGCCAGGTTGATCTTAACAAAGGTGTTCACTAGGAACACCACCGGGTTAACCATACCTAACCCGCCTAGTGTCCTTGGTAGGTAAGTAACCTCCCTCTTGATTAGGTTGAGCCTGTTCCCCCATAACAGCTGGAAGAACAGGCTATAGACCCGAGTCCAGAGAGGTTCTGGCAAGATGCACACACTGCCCAGGTAAAGCAACATGGGCACCAGGTAGGCCTTGGCCAAGTGAACCCTTTCCCTCAGGGTTAAGGACCAACCCTTCCATTGGTCGACCTTCTGGGCAACTAGATTCAGCCTATCCTCCCAGTTCTTCTTGGGGTAATCACCCGGGCCAAATTCGACTCCTAAGATCTTAGCAGACCCCTGAGGCTCTGGAAGGGTGTCCGGGAGATCAAAACCAGGATCTCCTCCTCCCAGCCAGAGACTTTTGCACTTATCCCGGTTGATCTTGGACCCAGATGCCAATGAGTAACGCTCCACTTCCGACATCACCCACTCTGCCTCCCCTCTCGAGGAGACAAAAATGGAGACGTCGTCTGCGTACGCAACCACCCTCTGAGTGGCCTCCGGCCCCTCCAGGCCGGCCCCGACTCCCGCCAATGGCCCACGATCGATCCTTTTAAGAAAAGGATCAATTGCGAACGCATATAGCAAAGGGCTCAAGGGACAACCCTGGCGGACACCAGACCCAACCTCAAAGGGGGTTCCAACCCAACCGTTCACCAGCGCAAAAGTCTCAGCCCCAGTGTATAAGGTCTGTAGCCAATTGACAAACCCCCCCGGTAGGCCGTACCTCAGAAGGACCGACCAGAGGTACTCGTGGTCCACCCGGTCAAAAGCCTTGGCCTGGTCCAAGGACAGGATGTACCCCTCCCACCGACCAGAATTTCCCTGCTCCACTGCCTCTCTGACACTGAGGACAGCACTAAATGTGCTGCGGCCTGGAACAGAGCAATGCTGGACCGGCGAAAGGAGCCGGGATGCAAACTTCACCAGCCGATTAAACAGCACCTTTGCGAGAACCTTTCTGTCCGTATTGAGCAGCGCTATGGGACGCCAATTCTCAATACGGGTCGAGTCTTTACCCTTCGATAAAACGATCAAGGCCGACCTCCTCATTGACATTGGCAAAGTACCCGAGGAAAGGCACTCATTAAACACCTCAGTCAAGAGGGGAACTAGGGTTCCTTTAAAAGTCTTATAAAACTCGGATGTTAAGCCATCCGGCCCTGGCGATTTTTTGAGGGCAAGCCCATCAATCGCCAATCCCACTTCCTCTTCCTTGATCGAATCTATCAAAACACCGAGAGAGGGGTCTACCCCTGGCTCAGGGATGGTTTCAGCCAGGAAAGCCGACATCTCGTCTCGGTTTGGATCTTGCTTCCCCAAGAGGTGCGAGTAGAAGGATCTGACGACCTCCAAGATCCCTGATTTGGATCTCTTCAGAGATCCTGTACTATCAATCAGTCCTGTCACAACCTTACGACTCACTGACATCTTACAGTTCCTGTAGGGGTCGGGCGAGCGGTACCTCCCGAAATCCCTCTCAAGAACTAAAGATGTGTGCCTATCATACTGACACCTCCTGAGCAAAGCTTTCACCACGGAGATCTCCTCCCCACTACCCCC
Source organism: Rhinoderma darwinii (assembly GCF_050947455.1). Taxonomy (NCBI): domain Eukaryota; kingdom Metazoa; phylum Chordata; class Amphibia; order Anura; family Rhinodermatidae; genus Rhinoderma; species Rhinoderma darwinii. The sequence continues at coordinate 7,773,254 of NC_134693.1, forward strand.
GGTTGAGACTAGATGTTCGAGTTTCCTCCTCAGTTCCTGATATAGGCGGTACCTACTCATGGACCTGAGGCTCGAGAGCCTGCGGAAAAATCCTGCCACCCGGACTTTAAACAACTCCCACCACTCAGACTTAGTACCACTGAGATCCAACAAAGGTACCTGGCTCTGAAGAAAATCCTCAAAGGCCTGTCTTATCTCCGCTTCTTCCAAGAGAGTAGAATTCAGCCTCCATATACCTCTTCCCATCTGGAGGGACTGTGCAATGTTCAAAGAGAAAATAATCATACAGTGATCGGAGAACTCCACCTCAACAACGGACACTGGTGAAGAGATGGCTTCCTCCTTCAAAAAAAACCTGTCTATCCTAGACCTACAACTACCTCTACGATAGGTGAAACCCGAGTGGCCTGGGGTATGCCTGATGTGGATATCCACCAGGCGAGCATCGCTAACTATATTTTTTAATGCTACACTATCGTAGGTCAATTTTTTATCTCCGGAACCTCCTCTATCTCGGGGCCTCACGACAGTATTGAAGTCCCCTCCAAAGATAACTTGTCGACCTGAAAAAAGGAAAGGCTTAATCCTCATGAAGAGACTTTTACGGTCCCATTTGCTCTGGGGTCCGTATATATTGATTAGTCTTAATTCCTGTCCCCTCATGAGGACATCTAAGATCAAGCACCTCCCCATTTCTAACTCAATCATCCGTCGGCATGTTACCGGTGCGGTGAAAAGGACCGCCACTCCGCTATAGGGCTCAGCCGCAAGAGACCAGTAGGAGGGCCCGCGTCGCCACTCCCTCCTAGATTTAACGACGTCTGCCAAAAGTGACAGCCTGGTCTCCTGCAAAAACAAAATGTCGGCTTCAACTCGGCCAAGAAAATCAAAGGCTGCAAATCTCGCCCTATCTGACTTAATGCTGGCAACGTTAATTGATGCCAGCGTCAACGGAGTGGGTGCCGCCATCATGGATGTTTGAGTTAGACGGCTTTCTTCTTCCCACCCCCCCCTCTATCTGATGAGGACCCCCCTTCTTTGCCTCGCTTCTTGCAAACTGAGGAGTCCATATTCACCACCCTATTCCCATCTTCATCCCCAAGTACCGGGTCAACCTCCCCCTCTGGGGGCAACGGCCCCTGCAGCAGGGGAGGCTCAACGACTCTAGGGTGCCCTACCATGCCCTCCCTCTTAGTATGAGAGGCTGGAATGTCCACGAGAGCATGGTATCGATCAGTAGAGCGCACCAGGGGGGTACAGGATTTACCTTCCTGGGCCAGGGCGGGGCCAGATGTATTTGGCCCTTGGGTTTTGCCCGGTGTCCCTTTTGCTGTAGGCTGAGTCCTCTCTTCCTCTCCCACACTTTCATAGTGGGAGGACTGAGAGTCCTCAGCCCTCTGCTCCCTTTGGATCCTCCTCATCTCCCCATTCAATTCGGCCTCCCCAGGGGCATCAGATTCAGGGGGGGCATCCAGATCCGAATCAGAGGTTGTCCCAGTTTCCTGGAGCGCCCTCCAAATCCTCTCCTTCCTTCGCTTCTCCGCCCTTCTCTGGCGAGAAGGGGGACCCTTCTTTGCATTCTTCCCTTGCCCCTGTGCCCCATCGTCCCTGCCCGCACCCTCACCCACGGAGGCCTCCCTCCTTTCATCCTCCGCAGGTTTGGAACAAGCATTGACAATAGAGCGAGGACACCGACTGAACGGGTGACCTAAGTCACCACACAGGTTGCACCGAATACGGTCACACGATGCGGCTAGATGACCAATCCCCCCACAATGAGCACACTTCTGCACCTTGCAGCCTGCACTCAAATGTGAGGGGTCGCCACACCGGTGACACAACTTCGGCTGCCCCTGGTAGAAGACAAGGATCCGATCTCTTCCCAGGAAAGCAGATGATGGTATGTGGGACACCGTCTGTCCCAGACGCTTTAGTTTAACCATGAACGTCCAGGCCCCTGACCAGATGCCAAACTCA